>NW_025213133.1:0-1342 GCF_004010195.1 Chiloscyllium plagiosum
TTCCTATGTCTGTAACCTCCTCTGGACCCTACACCTATCCTGGACTTTGCACTTCCTGCTATCCCTGAATTCCTTCCTAATGTTTCAACAAGGCCAGTGAAATGGTAGCTTTAAATAGCATGAACCAGGTAAGATGCAGCTGCCATTATGGAGACGTGGTTGCAGTGTGACAACGACTCAGAACTGGATATTTCAAAAGGGTTGAACCATTTACACAGGAAGGATAAAAAGGCTAACACGGTGAAGTACACTGTGTATAACGATTGACATCAGTAGTATTGTGATGCTAATCAATTCACACACTGCTCCTCCCTGCTTTCTCCCCTCATTCCTGCGTATTGATCCTATCAGGTATTGGTAACCCTTGAAAACTTCTTAAAATAGTACAGTACAGAGGAAATCAATCTGCACACTGTCTCCACTGGACAAGATGTAATGTTATTTTTGAAGCTCTAGTTCTGCCTCCCCAGAGGCGATAGGCCTTCAGGTGCAGCTCCCGGCACCTTCTTAAAATGATTTGAGAGTTTCTACCTCTACTCCACTTCCATGTGTGACTCCCAGATCTCGACCATACTCGGGGTGAAATAACAACCTTCCTCAGCACTTCGCTAACATTTCAACATTTAATATTCACCGTTGGTAACGCAATTCTACAACAGATGCAAGATGCTCTCTCCCTTTCTACCCAGGCTCCTGACAATATGTGCACCCCAATCAAATCTCCTTTCAGTATCCTCCATTCCCCTATCTTTCCCCATAACTACACTTCCGCTGTCACAGGGTGAAGAATCTCCTCTTTACCCTCTCCAGTCCAATTCAGTCCTTGCATGTGATGGGGTGACCAGAACTGTACACAGTCCCCAAGCTGTTACAGTTCCAGTATAAGCTTCCTGCTCAGAAATTCTGGAATTTTGGCTGACAGAGGAAATAATGCCAATTGCTGCATTAACAAGATTATTGATCTGTCCAGCTTCCTTCATTTATCTGCCCACACTGACCATATTCTCATTTATTGTCCATTCCTCTCTATTGTTGATGTCCCCAAATGCCTTGCCTTGCATTTCTCTGGATTGTTTGCTCCATTCATCTGGATCCTATAATTTCTGTTTTTAAACAGTCTGCCATGGGATCTCTTGTCAAATCAAAGTAAGTCGCATGTAGTTACAAGTTACTGCCTCACACAAACACAGTCAGATTAATTACACACGATCTTCCTTGAACAAATCCAGACCGACTGTCCTGGAGTCCCTGGGACTTCCTCAGTGACCGTTTATCCACTGTCTCAGAATTCCAGCCGCGACCTATTCAGTCAGTCCCTTGCTCCACATTAAACAAAGCTGCT
>NW_025213133.1:1714-10135 GCF_004010195.1 Chiloscyllium plagiosum
ACAACTGCCCCTCTGCCTGGATATCCCAGAATGCACCAGCCTCCCTGTTTCCAGGAACCATCTTTAAAAAGTCATTTTACTCTTGGAGTGTGAAGCCGAAACTGGCCTGGACATGGCAGAGGGGGTAAAACTGGGGCCCCACTTTGTGGCCAAGCCACTTGTCCTTGTGTATAACATGGTGCATGAGAGGGACATTATCTTCCTCCAGGGATGGCAGAGGAAGCTATGACACGAGACTCTGCCAGCTTGGACCGAGGCTGATCCCTAGGTCAGTGAGGTGCCAGCCTTCTGGGTGAATATCCAGCAGTATAGGAAGGAGGTCAGTGACCTTCTCCCCTCCACCAGGGTAAGTGCCACCATCTGCACTTTGTGACCTCACTCTCACTCTCTGTTACTGCACCCACCTCCCACCAAGGCTCATGTTCTCCCACTCTCATTGAATGCAGTACCCTCTCTCAGTCTCTCTCATCTCTTCTCTGCCACTCTGCCCAACTCTGCCTGGTGTCTGTGCTGCCCACTCACTCACTCAGGACACCTCGATACCTTTCCCCCAGCTGTCCCAGCACTAACAGCTGCACCAACCACTTCCATTTCCCTAATCCTTCTTGGTAATTCTCACATTCCGAAAGGAACCATCCCACACTAGGGCACAAAGACGGAAGAGGGATATGGGGCAGCCTCACATTCATCTCCTCATCCCCTCAAAGGGGAAGGATCCTGACCCTAACAACCACGAGAGGCTAACTGACCGTGTCCAAGTTCTTGGACTGGGATCTGAGACTCCCCCTGACTCACTGTGGTGGGCACCTTGACTGACTGTGGACAATGATATCAAGCTTCCTGGGTTTGTGTCCCTGCTAAACACCAAAACAACACAGCAGGCGGGTGAGCCTGGTAGCTCGAGCTGAGGGGATACGCTGCTCAAGGCAGGGCAAGGCAAGACAATAATTCTGTGAGCATTCAAGTCAGTTCAAAGTGAGTGTGTACAAACATGGAGTGAGCAGTCCAGAGGGACAGTCCATGAGCTGGGTGTGTGTCCCTGAGCACATGTCCTTGCAGCAGTATTGACTGTGTACAAACACGGAGTGAGCAGCCCAAAGGGACAGAGCATGAGATGGGTGTGTGTCCCTGAGCACAGTATCCTTGCAGCAGCATTGAGTTTGTACAACCATGGAGTGAGCAGCCCAGAGGGACATGCCATGATCTGGGTGTGTGTCCCTAAGCAGAGTTTCCATGCAGCAGCATTGAGTGTGTACAAACACGGAGTAGCAGCCCTGAGGGATAGGCTATGAGCTGTGTGTATGTTTCCTGAGCACAGTGTCCTTGCGGCAGCATTGCAATGAGAATTGTCAGTGCACACTGAGCTGCAGCATTGAAGTACTGAAGCGTACTGTCAGTGGATCGGAGATGTGCTTGGAATGCATGGTGAGGCTGGCATGTGTCAGATGCCAGCAATGGAGGGTGTGTACATGCAGCTTCTGTCTGTGCAGTGTCCCGCGAGACGCTGGTGTCCAGGATTGAAGTCTGCACGAGCGAGCGGCGAGATGGAGTCAGCAGGTACCAGGTCTGACTTTCGTGTCAAATTCTCCATATTGAGTTTCCCCACAGTGGGGGAGGATATGAAGCTGCAAGTTGATGAGGGGTTGGATCCACAATAATGTGGCTGTCAATCATCAGTGATCATTCAGTCAGCATCTCGCCAATCCCGCGCTCAAATCTTGACTTTATGAACAGCCCACTACAGGAACAGGCCCTCAGCCCAGCAAACCCGCACTGACACATGATGCCATTCCAAAGTTAAAACAAAAGTTTTTGCTCGGGATACCTTCTATGTCATTCTATTCCGTACTTACTCATACTTGTGCAAAGATCCCTCTTAAATTTGCTATATTGGCTTATTCCCCTCTATCATTGCATTCCAGGCACTTTCACATTCTGTCTGGAACAGCAAAAACAAACTTACCTATCACATCTCCTGAACTTTCTCCCTTTTACCTAAAACCTACGGTCCTGAGTAATTGATATTTCTACTCTGGGGGAAAAGAAAGCCTCTAACTGTCCTTCTAGCTATGCCTCTCATAATTTTGTAAGTATCTCTCAGGTAGCCCCATAGCCAATGATGCCCAGGTGCACACAAGCCATGTGTGTTCAATTACTCATTCTGGCTAATACCCTCCAAACCAGACAACATGCTGGTAAAACTTTTTCATACCCTCTCCAACACGTCAAAATCATGTGGCAACCAGTACTGTACACAATATTCTAAATGTACCTCAAAATAAGTTTCTCTACAGCTGCAATATGACCTGTTAATTTTCATACTGTATGCTCTGATGCATGTCTGCAAGTTTGCCATCAGTCTTCTTGATCATCCTATCCACCCATGTTACCACTTTCAGGGAACTGTGGAGCTGTACACCAAGATCCCTTCGGATGTTGATGCAATCAGTAGTTTTCCCATCCACTTTATAGTTCTCTCCTGCATTAGATCTTCTAAAACGCATCATGTCGCAACTGTCCAGATAAAGTTACGTCTGTGTTTTCTCTATCCAAGTCTGCAGCTGACCGAGATCCTGCTGTATTCTCTGTCAATCATCCTCACAATCTGAACCTCCGCCAATCTATTTACAGATCTCCAGTCACAAAAGCACTGATCCACCACTACTCTGTCTTCTCAGACCAAAGAGTTCTCTATCCATCTTACTAACTGATCCCCTTTCACTTCACCTTCTGTATGAGCCTGTCATAAGGAACCATATTAAAGGCCTTGCTAACATCTAAACGGCCAACATCCAGCCCCATTCCCTCATCAAAAAATGTTGTCACTTCCTCAAAATATTCAGTCATGTTTGTGAGACATGATCCACCCCACACAACTTGTTGCTGGTTGCTAGTTAGTCCATACTAGAGTACTGTTGGAGCTGCACTCGTTCAGACAAGTGATTATTACATCATATTCCTGACTTGAACCTTGGAGAGTAGATTACATTCCTTACAGTGTGGAAACAGGCCCTTCGGCCCAACTAGTCCATACAAACCCTCCGAAGAGAAACCCACCCAGACTCATTTCCCTCTGACTAAAGCACCTAACAATATGGGCAATTTAGCATGGCCAATTAACCTGACCTGCACATCTTTGGACTGTGGGAGGAAACCAGACAGATATGGGGGGATGTGCAAACTCCACACAGACAGTCTCCCAAGGCCGAAATTGAACCGAGGACCTTGGTGCTGAGAGGCAGCAGTGCTTAGCACTGAGCCATCGTGCCGTTCTTGATGATTACCGTATAGTGGGATGTATTTGAGGCCATACTGGTTACTGTACAGTGGGAAGTATGTCAGGCCGTGACGGTTACATTACAGTAGGAGGTATGTCGGGCTATGATATTTACTGTACAGTGGGAGTTATGTCGAGCCATGACGGTTACTGTACAGTGGGAGGTAAGTCGGGCCGTGACGGTTACTTTACAGTGGGAGGTATGTCGGACCGTGATGTTTACTGTACAGTGGGAGGTGTGTCGGGCCATGATGGTTAGTGTACAGTGGGAGGTATGTGGGGCTGTAATGGTTACTTTACAGTGGGAAGTATGTCGGGGTGTGCTGGCTACTGTACAGTGGGAGGTATTTCGGACCATGATGGTTACTGTACCGTGGGGGGTATGTCGGGCCGTGATGGTTACTGTACAGTGGGAGGTATGTCGGACCGTGACAGTTACTGTACTGTGGGAGGTGTGTCGGACCGTGACGGTTACTGTACTGTAGGGGTATGTCGGGCCGTGATGGTTACTGTACAGTGGGAGGAATGTCGGACCGTGATGGTTACTGTACAGTGGAAGGTATGTCGGGCCGTGACGGTTACTATACAGTGGGAGGTATTTCGGACGATGATGGTTACTGTACAGTGGCAGGGATGTCGGGCCATGATGGTTAGTGTACAGTGGGAGGTGTGTCGGGCCGTGATGATTTAGTGTACAGTGGGAGGAATGTCGGGCCATGATAGTTACTATACAGTGGGAGGTATTTCGGACCATGATGGTTACTGTACAGTGGCAGGGATGTCGGGCCATGATGGTTAGTGTACAGTGGGCGGTGTGTCGGGCCGTGATGGTTACTGTGCAGTGGGAGGTATGTCGTTCCGTGATGGTCACTGTACAGTGGGAGGAATGCCGGGCCGTGATGGTTACTGTACAGTGGGATGTATATAGGGCCGTGATGGTCACTGTACAGTGGGAGGTGTGTGGGGCTGTAATGGTTACTTTACAGTGGGAAGTATGTCGGGTGTGCTGGCTACTGTACAGTGGGGGTATGTCGGGCCGTGATGGTTACTGTACAGTGGGAGGTATGTAGGGCCGTGATGGTTACTGTACAGTGGGAGGTATATCGGTCCAGGAAGTTGCAGACTGTATGAGTTTTACAGAATATGATTCTGCTGTTGCCGATGAGCCATTGTACCTCATGGATGCATCGTCATTGTTTGCTTAACCTGTTTAAAGTCTGAACCATTCAGTACATATCATGGTGAGGAGGGTCTGCAAAATGTGAAGTTAGCCCTTGCTCCCCATAAGGACTGTGCAGTGAACATTGTCACCGATATATGAAATGGAGGAGTGTATCTGCAGCAGACAGATCGGTGATGATGTGGTCAATTATAAGTTTCCCTTTTATTGGTTCCCCATATCCTGCCGCAGAGCAGTCCAGCCACCACAGGATCCAGCATCAATGCTGAGCACTATCATTATACTAGATTCCCTACAGTGTGGGAACAGACCCTTCTGCCCAACCAGTCCACGCCAATCCTCCGAAGAGCAATCCACTACCATTGCCAATTCACCTGAGCTGCATTTCTTGGGACTGTGGGTGGAAACCGACGCAGACACGGGGAGAATGCACAAACACCACATAGGCAGTTACCCGAGGCTGGAGTCAAACCTGAGTCCCTGGTGCTGTGAGTCAGCAGTGCTAACCACTGAGCCAAAATGCCGCCCTATATTGACTATATGTCAAGGAACTGTCCCCCTCTGCCTGGCTGCGTCCTGTCAGTGGACAGAACAGACCACAGAGGATGGTGATGTTGCCTGGGACATAGTCCTGCTCACATAATCTTGCTTTCCAGACAATATCTGATTGTTGCTTGATTAGTCTGTGCGAAATATACAACAGGTCACTTTTACATTCTGTACAATGAAGAGTTAATATCACTGTATTTCTAACATATTTTAAAATAAACTAAACATCATTGTTTTTCAGTTGAAAGCAATTGAAGTGAACAATAATTGATTTTCCAGAGCGCACACCCAATTATAACAGTTCAGTGACTGTAGTAAACAGCCAATTCATATTCAGTTCAGTGAACACACCATCTTGCAGGCAGCAAAGCTATTGGAAGTGACATTGATAAAACAAAGCCTGAATTCAGACAATGTGTTACTGGCCCTCACCTTGACCTCCAAAACACTGGTCATCTGCAAACTCTGTTCAGAGAGATTCCTAACTTGAGCTGGACAGTTACTCACACAATCCCTCACAATAGACTGGTTAGAGACATACCTGAACTACAGGGAGATGTGTGTGGGTCAGACTGGTCAATGGACTAGCACATGGCGCTGGTCCAGACGCAGTTCAATATTTATAACAATGACCTGTAAACAGCCATGTCTTGCAGGTATATTTCTTCTTGTGTGCCACCTAAACTGTGTAATTCTGCACCTTGGACCCGATCCTGAATGAAGGTGTTATAAAGGTGATGGGCTCCTGCAGCACATGACATCTTACATTGAATCCCTCATACACCATATCCAGTGTATGTTATCTCCACAATGTCAGTATCCAAACAGAATTGTGCAGCGCCATTGATGGCCAGTATGATCCCATCCCAACATCCTTGTGTGTGACTTGAGCTGGAACTTTCTGTGTAAATGTTTGCAGCATTGTTCTAACCATTAACAGCAAAGTCTTATTACTGAAGGTCCGACATCCTTTCGTAATACCAACTTTTAGATTGTCCAATAAACACAAAATCCCCCCTTTATTCAGTTCATTTTTATAACAATACGATGAAAATAGTGCACAACTATTAGTGGGCGGCACGGTGGTTAGCACTGCTGCCTCACAGCGCCAGAGACCCGGGTTCAATTCCCGCCTCAGGCGACTGACTGTGTGGAGTTTGCATGTTCTCCCCGTGTCTGCGTGGGTTTCCTCCGGGTGCTCTGGTTTCCTCCCACAGTCCAAAAGATGTGCAGGTCAGGTGAATTGGCCATGCTAAATTGCCCGTAGTGTTGGTTAAGGGGTAGATGTAGGGGTATGGGTGGGTTGCGCTTCGGCGGGGCGGTGTGGACTTGTTGGGCCAAAGGGCCTGTTTCCACACTGTAAGTAATCTAAACTCACAGTATGGAGCATTGAAATGATGGGTCTCAGTTCCACACCCAAGAGCAAGATATTATTAAGTGCAAGGACTTTGAAAATAGAACATAGAACAGTACAGCACCGAACAGTCCCTTCAGCCCATGATGTGGTGCCGGCCTCTGATCCTCATGTCTGCACCCTCACATTTCTGTGAACATATGCATGTCCAGTAGTCTCTTAAATGTCCCCAATGACCTTGCTTCCACAACTGCTGCTGGCAAACCATTCCATACTCTCACAAATCTCTGTGTAAAGATCCCGCCTGTGACATCCCTTCTGTACGTTCCTCCCACCAGCTTAAAACTATGACCCCTCGTGTCAGCCATTTCTGTCCTGGGAAATAGTCTGTGGCTTTCGACTCGATCTATGCCTGTCATTATCTTGTACAGCTCAATTCGGTCCCCTCTCCTCCTTTTCTCCAATGAAAATAGTCCGAGCTCAGTCAACCTCTCTTCATAAGATAAGCCCTCCAGTCCAGACAGCATCCTGGTAAACCTCCTCTGAACCCTCTCCAAAGCATCCACATTTTTCCTATAATACTGCGACCAGATATGGATGCAGTATTCCAAGTGCGGTCCCACCAATGTTTAATAGAGCTGCAACAAGATCTCACAACTCTTAAACTCAATCCCCCTGTTAATGAAATCCAAAACAACATATGCTTTCTTAACAACCCTGTCCACTTGGGTGGCCATTTTAAGGGATCTATGTACCTGCACACCAAGATCTCTCTGTTCCTCCACACTGCCAAGACTCCTATCCTTCATCCTGTACTCAGCTTTCAAATTCGACCTTCCAAAATGCATCACTTCGCAGCTATCCAGGTTGAACTCCATCTTCCACCTCTCAGCCCAACTCTGCATCCTGTCAATGTCTCGCTGCAGCCTACAACAGCCCTCTGTACTGTCAACGACACCTCCAACCTTTGTGTCGTCTGCAAACTTGCTGACACATCCTTCAATTCCCTCATCCAAGTAATTAATAAAAATTGCAAACAATAGAAGCCCAAGGACAGAGCCCTGTGGAACACCACTCGTAACTAACTTTCAAGCAGAATATTTTCTTTCTACTACCACTCGCTGTCTTCTGTAGGCCAGCCAATTCTGTATCCAGACAGCTAAGTTCCCCGGTATCCCATTTCTCCTGACCTTCTGAATGAGCCTACCATGGGAAACCTTATCAAATGCGTTGCTGAAGTCCATATACACCACATCCACAGCTCGACCCTCATCATGGCCTGCCCCTCACAAAGCCGTGTTGACTGCATTTAATCAAGTCATGCTCTTCCCGATGGTCAGAAATCCTATCCCTCAGAATCCTTTCTAACACCTTGCAGACGACAGAACTGAGACTTACTGGTTTGTAATTGCCGGAGATTTCCCTATTTCCTTTCTTGAAGAGAGGAATTACATTTGCCTCTCTCCAGTCCTCAGGTACGACTCCAGTGGAGATCGAGGATGGAAAGTTCTTCGCAAGTGGCGAAGCAATTGCATTTTCCGTTTTCAAAGCAGCCGAGGACAAATCTGATCCGGGCATGGCAACTTGTCAATCTTAATGCTGCTCTTCGGAGGGTCTGTGTGGGCTTGTTGGGCCGAAGGGCCTGTTTCCACACTGTAAGCTAAACTGTGCTTAAAAAAGCAGTGTGTGTGTCATCATTTTGATTCAAACCTCGACCCACAAAGCCGCATTTGAAGACCCTTTCAAGATATTGTCCATCCTTTCAGCAGTAACTGACTTGTTAATTAATAATGCAACACCACCTTATCTTTAACACCCTGCCCTGTCCTGCCTATAGTTCCAGTACAATAGAGCATTGAGTTGTTAGCCCTGACCTCCCTCAAATGCGCCTCTGTGATGGTAAAAATATCACACCTCCACATGTCAACTCATTCTCTTATCGCACCTGTCAGCCTGTCTGATAATACTCCCAGCATTAACGTAAGCTGGAATATAATACCTGGAATGCCCTCCACCTAGGAGTTCTTCAGTCATTTCCTGTTTGTTATCAAGCTGCTCAAA
>NW_025213133.1:11667-25784 GCF_004010195.1 Chiloscyllium plagiosum
CTATAAAGCTGTGGTTCAACCACACTTGGAATATTGTGTTCAGCTATGGTTGACTTATAAAAGGAAACACGTGGAAGCCTCAGAGAGTGTGCAGAGGAGACTTACCATGGTGCTGTCTGGACTGGAGGGCATATCTTACAAAGAAAGTTTGAGCTGCGAGGGCTTTCCTCCAGCAGTGGTAGTAGAGTCAGATCCATTAGGGATATTTAAGAAGACTCTTGGATAGGTACATGAAAGTTAGTGCATTGTAGGTTATGTAGGTTAGTCTGATCTGAGAGGAGGATAAAAGGCTGGCAAAATATTGAGGGCTGAAGTGCCTGCACTGTGCTTTACTGTTCTATGTTGCAAGTTTCACTCAGCTTGTGGATTCTCGTCATTTGGTGAATGTGTGAGGGAGTGAGGTGTGTGAGGGAGTGAGGGAATGGAGTGTGTGAGGGAGTGAGGTGTGTGAGGTCAGGAAGGTGGGAGTAAGGGAATGGAGTGTGTGAGGGAGTGAGGTGTGTGAGGTCAGGAAGGTGGGGAGGGGCGTTAGACCAAGACTTCCAGTTTTGATGCAATTGTTCCATTCACCTGAGTGTCAGCATAATATGTATGGTTATCTAGACCAGGCAAAATCCACAAGTTCAGTTATTTAAACGATTTTGGCTTGCCATTCGCTCCTGGTTTCTTCAGATAAATTCTGCTGCATGACACATGAATTAGTATCTGACCATCCACAGACATGTATAATTTTGTTTTGATACTGTTGAATGTGAAGGTACATTTATTGGATATAGTTTCAGAAGGTTCACTGTAAGACACAAAAGACTGTCAAATGTGAACGTTTTCACCCAGTGTCTGGGCCAGGGTGCGGATGTATGAAGTCTGGGGGACATGCCAGATGTCATCACCTTAAGTAACTTGTACGTTGTGCTTCTGACACTCCATGTTCATACATCTGCTCCCTTGGCCAGGCTCTGACTGATGATGAATTTGTAAGGCCTGGGTCCTGATCAGTCATTGGTATCGAATTTAGACAGCATTTGTACCTACACCGAGAGCAGTGATAGCCTATTGGCTAGTTTCCTCCTGCTCAAGGTGGATTCCAAATGATTCTCTGTGAGGGAATGTTTGAATGACTGCCCTGACCCAGGTTGGAAACTCTCTTCGCAAATTCAGGACCAGACCAGTGTCTCTCTGAGTGCTACATGCGGCTGTGATGTTCAGTAGCACTGTACCAGAATCAGGCCTTTTAGAATCCATTTTTAATGTCGGTCATGATGCAAAGTGATGGGTCTGCTGACCTGAACAATGACCAGGAGTTTGCCATGTCTGTGAATTGGGCAATAATAAGGTATGAGCTACAATTATTCAACTGAACAATAACTGCATCATCTCTGAAAACAATGAAGTTGATTCTATACTGATGGAATTAAAATATAAACACCGAACAACTTTTTATGATGCAAAAGTAAAGAATGCACGTTTTGTTTTATATCGAAAAAGGACATGTTGTCTGACTATGCTGGTGATCACAATTACGCATTCAATCTCTGTATTCAAATGTATACATTGTCGCTCTATCATTTGCAAAATGGTTGACCTCTACGTGATTGAATATTCAGAGTGAGCAAATGATTGAACAATCAAATAGAATTATAACTCTTACACATTTAAATATAATCAATCGATATAAGTTCTCACCTGAAATGTGTGAGCTTCAGTTATTTGCCAACAATTCTATTAGTTTTAAAATAATGATGGAAAAGGATAGACAAGATCTAAAAGTTGAAGTTCTAAATTGGAGTTAAGCCAATTCTGACGGTATTAGGAAAGATCTTTCAAAAGTTGATGGCGGCAAATGTTCGCAGGTAAGCGAACGGCTAGAAAATGGGAAGATTTCAGAAATTAGATGGCCGGAGTCCAGAGACAGTATATTCTTGTTAGGTTAAAAGGAAAGGATGGTAGATATAGAGAGTGCTGAATGACTAAAGAAATTGAGGGTCTGATTAAGAATAAGAAGGAAGGATATAACAGGTACAAGCAGGATAGATTGAATGAATCCTTAGAAGAGTATAAAGGCAGGAGGAGTATACTAAATAGGGAAACAGGAAGGCAAAAAGGGGACATGAAATAGCTTTGGCAAATAGAGGTAAGGAGAATACAAAAGGATTTTACAAATACATGAGATAAAAAAGGATAAACAGGGAGAGAATAGAGCTCTCAAAGATCAGTAAGGTGCCTTTGTGTGGAGTCGCAGGAGATGGGAGAGATACTAAACGAGTATTTTGCATCAGTGTTTACTCAGGAGGAGGACATGGAAGATGTCGATATACGGAGAAATAGACGGTGATATCTTGAAAAATGTCCATATTGCAGTGGAAGAAGTGTTGGATGTGTTGAAGCGCATGAAGATGCAAAAATCCCCAGGACCTGATTGATCAGGTGAACCTTGAAAGGGTTCAGAAAAGATTTACATGCATGTTTCCATGTTTCCAAGGTTGGAGAGTGAGAGGTATAGCTGGAGCTTGAACATACTGAGGCTGTTTTCCCTGGAACGTTGGAGACTGAGGGGTGACCTTATAGAGGTTTATAAAGTCATGAGGGGTATGGATAGGGTAAATAGACAAGGTCTTTTTTCTGGGGTAGGGAAGTCCAGAACTAGAGGGCATCGGTTTCGGTTGGGTAGGGAAAAATGTAGAAGAGATGTAAGGGGCATTTTTTTTCACTCAGAGGATTGTACGTGCTTGGAACGAACTGCCAGAGTAAGTGGTGGTGGTTAGTACAATTATAATATTTAGATGGCGTCTGGATGGGCATATGAATAGAAAGTGTTTCGAGGGATATGGGCTGAGTGCTAGCAGGTGGGAATAGATTGGGTTGGGATATCTGGTTGGCATAGACAAGTTGGACCGAAGGGTCTGTTTCCATGCTGTCCATTCATTTGACCCTGTGACTGTAATTTAGAAATGCTAATAATTTGACATGCACTATCAAATAAATAAATCGTTTATATTATTAAATTTTAGCATACAATAAGTTGAAAACTTACTATTATTAGAAAGACTGATAAAGAACAAAGAACATTCCAGCACAGGAACAGACCCTTCGGCACTCCCAACCTGTGCTGATCCAGATCCTCCTATTTTCTAAACCTGCCACCTATTTTCTAAGGATCTGTATCCCTCTGCTCCCTGCCCATTCATATTTCTGTCTAAATACATCTTAGATAATGCTATAGTTCCTCACCCTACCACCTCCTCTGGCCACACGTTCCAGGCTGCCACAGCCCTATGTGTAAAATACTTCCCACATATATCTGCCCTAAACCTTTCCCCTCTCACTTTGGACTCATGACCCCGAGTAATCGAGTTCCACAATCTAGGGAAAAAGCTTCTTGCTATCCACCATGTGTATATCTGTCTTGATTTTGTAGACCACAACCTTCAACTTTGTCATGAAAATAGTTCTAATCTACTCAATTTTTCTTCATAAACAGCACTGTCCAACCCAGGCAGCATCCTGGTGAACCTATTCTGTACCCTATTCAAAGCATCCACATCCTTTTGTTAATGTGGTGACCAGAACTATGTGCGGTATTCCAAATGCGGCCAAACCAAAGTCCTATGCAACTCTAACATGCCCCGCCAGCGCTTGCACTCAACAACTGATCAAATGAAGGAAAGCATGTCATATGCTGCCTTGACCACTTTACTGACCTATGTTGGCATCTTCAGGAAACAGTGGACCTGAACACCCAGATCTCGCTGTAAGTCAATTTTCCCCAGGACTTTTCCGTTTACTGGATTCTTCACTCTTGAACTGGATCTTTCAAAATGCATCACCTCACATTTGCACAGATTGAACTCCATCTGCCATTTCTCTACCAATCTCTCCAATCAGTCTATATTGTGCTGTATTCTCTAACAGTCCCCTTCACTGTCTGTTACTCCAACAACCTTGGTGTCATCTGCAAACTTGATAATCAGGCAACCGATACCTTCTTCCAAATCATTAATATATATCACACACAACAGTGGTCCCAGCACGGATCGCTGTTGCACAACACTGGTCATATGTCACCATTTTGAGAAATCGCCTTCCACTATTACTGTCTGTCTCCTGTTGACCAGCCAGTTCTCCATCCATCTGGATAGAACGCCCTGGACCCCATGCGACTTCACCGTCTCCATCAGCCGACCATGGGTAACCTAATAAAACGCCTTACTCAAGTCCCTCAGTACCTTCTCCAGCAACTTCCCTACCACTGATGTCAGGCTTGCTGGTCTACAATTACCTGGATTTCCCCGTGATCCTTCTTAAACAAGGAGACAATATTAGCAATTCTCCAGTCCTCCCGGTCCTCACTCATGTTCAATCATCCTGCAAAGATATATGTTAAAGCCCCAGTTATTTCCACACACACGTCCCTCAGTAACCTGTGATTTATCCCATCCGGACTTGGGGGCTTGTCTACATTAATACCTTTTAGAGTATCCAAAACGTCCTCCCTCTTTATGTCGACTTGACCAAGAGTACTCAGAGATCTATCCCTAACCTCAACATCCGTCACATCCCTCTCCTTGGTGAATACAGATGCAAAGTACTCGCTAAGAATCTCACCCATTGTCTCTGACTCCATGCATAACTTTCTTCCTTTGTCCTTGTGTGGGCCAAACATTTCTCTAGTTACCCTCTTGCTCCTTATATATGAAAATAACTCTGTGATTTTCCTCAATTCTGTTTGCTAATGATACCTCTCATTACCACGTTTAGACCTCTTAAATCGTCGATATTTACTGTGAAATATAGCTAGTGAAAACAAAATAAACGTTTGTTCGTGCGAGTGGAACTCAGAACTTTTCAAAGTGTTTTGTGGCAAAAAAAAATTAGAAATCCGTCTCAGTGCAAATAAAAAGGAGGAGAACAAACATCTTGGGAAAAGTAATTTTCAGCCATTGTTCCCCCCACCCCCCACCCAAAGTACTTCTGAGGTAGAAAAGAGTGAGGACTTGTAACAAGGGCACAACAAAAATTATGGGTTGTTTGAACATGCAAATTGGCTCAATTAATCAATTTGACAGTGATATCCTTGAATAATGATTCATAGAGTGCGTGAGAGATTATTTCTGAGAGCAGGACGTCATGGAACCAACCAGAGAATGGGACGGCATGGTGGGTCAGTGGTTAGCACAGCATCAGGGTCCAGGTTCGATTCCAGCCTCGGGGGACTCTCTGCATGTAGTTTGCACATTCTCCGCCTGTCTGCGTGGGTTTCCTCTCACAGTCCAAAGATGTGCAGGTGAGGTGAATTGGCCATGCTAAATTGCTCCTAGAGTTAGGTACATTACTCAGAGGGAAATGGGTGGGTTACTCTTTGGAGTGTCGGTGTGGACTTGTTGGGCCGAAGGGCCTGTGTCCATACTGCAGGGAATCTAATCTAATTTATATTTGATATTATGTAACAAGAAAGGATTGGTGGATGCGCTTTGCCTTGGAATAACCACAACATGCTGGAGTTTCACATTCAGAATGAAGACTGAGTCATACATGAGAGTTTTAGTGTTAGTCAATGATAGCTATACTGGCCTAAGGAAGGATTCGGTTGTGGTGGTCTGTGGGGGGAGAAAAGAACAGTCAAAGGCAGGACAGCTGAAGAAATTTGGCAAACAATTAGGGAGATAATAAAGATCGAAGAAGAATTTCATTACGGAGAAAAACCATCCATATCTTGATAAGGAAATCAAGGATAACATGAAACCAAACCCCAGGGCATATCATACTGCACACGTTAGTCACACTGTGGAAGATTGGGCAAATTAGTGGCCTCGCGGTGTTATCACTGAATTCTGATGTGACAAACCCAGATAATGTTCGAGTGACCTGGGTTCAAATCCTGCCGCAACAAATGGCAACAAACAATCCAAATTCAAATCTGGAATTAAGAGACTGATGATGGTTATGAATCGATTGGCAAAAAAAAAAAACTCACCTTGTTCACTAACGTCCTTTCGGGAATGAAACTTCCATTCTACCATAGATTCACCACTCTCAGGCTGAATACGATTCTCTTTATCTCCATTCTAAAGATTATCTCTTGACTCTCAGGCTATGTCCTTGAGTCCTTTCTTTCCTAACAGTGGAAGCATCTTCCCAACATCTACTCTGACCAGGCAACCAGTATTCTGTATGCTTCAAATAGATCCACCTTCATCCTTATAAACTTCAGTGAGTATAGACCCAGAGATCTCATATGTTGATCTTTTCATTCCTAGGACCATTCTTATGAAGTACCTATGAACACGTTCAGGGATGGTACATTTTTCCTGAGTTATGGGGCCCAAAACGGTACACAATGCACCAAATGTGGTCTGACCAGAATCTTATAGAGCCGCGAAAATCCATCCCTGCTGTAATATTCAAGTCATCTCAAAAGAAATGTCATTACTGTATTTGCCTTTCTGACCAGACGGTCCACCTGAAATAATAATCTTAAGATGGACAATAGTAAATTGTTACAAAAATGAACAACGATTAAAGCATGCTGGGAAGTAGAACCCAGCCTTGACCAAAGTCTCTGTGCTCATCCACATGCTGCAGAATCCAGACAGGCTGCAGCTACCCAGAGATGGTTGCAAAGAAACCTGACAGCTACAGACCCTACAATACACAACTGAAGTTTGACCTGAATGTAACAATGGAATTTCGCCTTTGGGCCATCAATGTGACAAAACCAGGTTGGGTCTGATTGATCAGGGTAATTTATCATTCCATTGGCAGATTCTCCACACCCTCTGAGGCATGAATATTTGGGAGGATAAGAATCACCGTAAAACCGCTCTGAGAGTGATAACTCGAGAATAACGATGAAAGAAAAGACACCTACAAGAACATCAGAAGAACAAGAGGACTTCTCCAGGTGGAACCAGGTAAACTTCTGGTGGGGTGGTATGTGATCATCCAAAGTTACGTTAACCCATAAAATAGATTGTAATGTTTTCATTACGTTATAATACGTTTTATTGTTCTAAAATTAATTGTGTTCAATAAACAAATATCATTGTTTGTAAGAGTTGATCAGTTCTTTTGCTGAATATAAGATTTCAAACACACTGTGCGGCAGATACAGTACCTTCCTTACCTTGAGACAATCCTGACTGGAACTCGCAACACTCTGCACTTCAGACTTCTGAATTTTCTCCCCAGTTATAAAATAATCCATGCCTTTATTCTTTCTACTAAAGTGCATCACCTCGCACTTTCCCAAGTGTACACCATCTACCACGTCTTTGCCCACTCTCCTACCCTGGCTAAATCCTTCTGCAGTCGACCTGCCATCTCAATGATACCTGTCTCTCTAACTACCTTTGCATCATCAACAAACCTCGCCGGAGTGCCCTCAGTTCCTTCATCGCGATTGTTAATGTACAAAGAAAGAAGTTGTGGTTCCCTTGCGAACACCAGTTGTCATTGGCTGCTATCCTGAGAAGGACCCTTTTATTCCCACTCTCTACCTTCTGCCAGACTGTCAAGCTTCTGTACACATTAGTACCTTATCTCTGATACCGTTGGCCCTTATCTTACTCAGCTGCCTCCTGTGATGCACCTTGTTAACGTCCTTCTTGAAGTGCAGATAGATAACATCCATTAGCTCTCCTTGGTATTACCTGTTTGTTACATCCTCAAACAATTCTAACAGATTCATTAGCATGACCTCCCCTTGATGAAACTATACTGACTTAGCACTACTTTACCATGCACTGACAAGTATTCAGAAATCTCATCCTTCACAATGGATTCCAGGAACTTACCCAGGATTGAGGTTAGGCAAAACAGTTTGTAATTTTCTGTCTTTTGCCTTATTCCATTTTTAAACAGGGTGTCAGCGAGATCAAGATGGCGGCGAACCAGTAGGTCTGATTCTGCAGAGCTCTGCCCAAGACTCAGGCAAAGTGAGATACCCACCCTCACCTCACCTGTTAAATTGCTCAAATATTTTTTGGCCAGCAGCCTTGGCAATTCTACATCAAACTTTAGCAGTCTGATGCTTTTTAAAATGTCCAAAGGTGAAGGCTCTTGCAGTTCAGAACAGGCAGGGACTTCTCCCCCACTACCGCCTTAGCAACAAAGACGTCTGCGGCCGCCCCGAGGGCCTGACCTGCAGGGACCAGACTAATCTGAGAGTTTCTTAACCTCTGAGAGAAGATTGATGAGTCCATTGAAGTGATGCTGTCCAGGTGAGAGTCCATCAGGGTCATGCTGCAGAAACATGACGGAGAGATCGAGAAACTCGGGCAGCGTGTAGGTGTGGGGTGGAGCAACGGGCCGCGGTCAATGAGACACTGCTGAGTCATCCATGGGTCAGGTCTAGCCACAGGAACATCGAGTCCCGACCTTGGATGAACATATTGATGACCTCGAAAATCGGAGACATTGGAAAAATATTTGTTTGATGGGCCTTCCCGATCGGGAGGAGGAAGGGCAGCTTGTTGATTTCCTGGAGCAAAGGCTCCCACAGCTGCATAAACAGGAGTCGGAGCTGGGCCGGTTGCGGGTTGAGCAGGCCCATCGGGTTGCTGTGCGCCGGCTCGGGATGGACCAGCGCCCCCGCCAGGTCCTAGTTCAACTTCAACATTAGAGGGAAAAGCAGATGCTGCTCGAGTCCACCAGAGTGTTGGGGAAGGATTCTCATGCCATGATATACAAGGGCTCCAGGATAATGTGGTCTGTAACAGGAAGGAATGTGATGAGACGAAGAAGCATCTGAGGGAATTAAATATTTAATATTCTGCGATATCAGGCAATGCTTTGCTGTAGTCATGGAGAATCTGTATATGACTTCAGATCACCGGAAAAAGGTAAAATAATTCCTGGATGCTCTCAAATAGACTGTAGGATTTGAATTTAATGGATAATGACTTTATGTTGCCCACATTTTCTTTTTTCCCTCCTCCTTTCTTCATTTTGACTCTTCTCTATCTTTCCGTGGTGGTNNNNTTTTTTTTTATTTGGTTGCTTATTACTTGCTGAGATTGTAATTTTGTCATTTTATATATTTTCATCTTGTGTTCTTTTGCTCAGTGTATCGAGGTGTTTGCATGGGGTGTCGCCCACTTTTAACTTCTGCCTTAAAAGATGTTGGAACTTATTTACTCTACTTTGTAATGCCCGGGCTGAGGGCATGCCTCTGGCTGGGAGATTTTATGGTGGGATTATTGGAAGGTAGTAGTACCCTTTGTGAACAAGGGGGAAAGTCTCCTTTCAAATATGTTTCATGTTATTTGTTTTTAGGAATAGTTCTTAGTTGTTTTGATTTAGCTGTATTAAAGAGTGTTTTATGTGTGAATCATTTTTCGTTTTATCCAATGTCTTTTGGGTTGGGTTCTCCCTCCTGGGGGATTCTCGGGCTTGCTTGGATTATCATGGTTAATCATTCGTTTAGGTGGTGCACCTGAAATGTCAAGGGGAGCCACTCAGCAATCAAAACGAAAAAGATATTATCAAGTCTTTAAAAAGTAACGGTGGATGCCGCCCTTGTACAGGAAACACATCGACTTGATAAGGAGCATTAGAAGCTGCAACAGGGTGGATTTGGCCAGGTGTTCTTTTCAGCTTTCAGCTAAAAATGTAGGGGAGTTGCCAATCTTATTGAGAAACATCTTCCCTTCCAAATGCAAAACCAGCTAAAGGATGAGTCTGGATGATATATTTTTAATTAAAGCCCTAATATATGGGGAGGAATATGGGATTTTGAATCTCGATTGCCCACCAGTGCACCATTTAAACTTGTAATGGAAGTGATCTCCAAGTCGATGGCTCTTGCGGTGCGCCACACAATTATAGGGGGAGATTTTACTTGTATCATCGACTCAGGAGTGGACAGAATATCTGTGGGCATATCTATAAGATCTAGGCAGTTGGCGGATCTGCGTAGGGAGTTAGGGCTGGTAGGTGTGTGGACGTGTCTTCGCCCTCAGGGTAGAGACTTTACTTTTTATTCTAACCCACACAAGTGCCATACCAGAATCGATATGTGTCTGTCCCCTCGACCCTTTTGAACTCAATATTGTTTTGTAAAGTAGATAATATAACTATTTCCGATAATTCCACAATATATATAGAGGTCAAGACTAGTGATGACGAGATAGCTTCCTGACATTGGCGTATGGACCCTTTCCTATTTAAGTATAGTAAGTGCATAAAATATTTCTGGCCGGAATTTAAAACCTTCTGGGATATCAACTCCAACACGGCCAGTAAGCCTTCGGTGATGTGGGAGACTGGTATGGCCAATGCGTGAGGCTTGGTTATCTCACATTCTGCGACCCCGAAAAGACAAAAGGGAGAACAAAAGCGTCTGCTTGAGGCTCGCCTGAAGGCGCGTGAGACGGCGTATGTGGATAGATCCGCCATTACTAAACTACAGCTGATCACAGCCCTTAGGGCAACTTTGAATACCACACTTACTCAAACAGCAAAGAGGGAGATCATAAAAGTGAAGCAGAGATTATTTGAATATGGTGACAACCTGCCAGGTATCTAGCATGCCTTGCCAGAAAGAAAAACGCTCCCCAAGCCATTATGTCTATTAGAAAGAGTGCTGGTACCCTGACTTGTGATCGTGAAATAAACAATGCAGCCTTGAGAAAATTCTGTTTCAAATTGTATAGGTCAAAGAGCTGTGAGGATAGAACGAGGAAGATAGAGTCTTTGAAAAAAAAAATGTGGCTCTTCCGGACCTAACCTCAGAGCGGGTGCTGTTCTTGAATTCCCGCCAGCAACCCAGGAAATACATGAGGCGGTAAGGCAGCTCCAGAGTGGCAAAGCGCCTGGACCAGATGGATTCCAGGCTGAGTTCTATAAAGAATTTATTGGAGAATTGGCCGTGCCACTTATAAATATATATAATTATTCACATATTCAGGACTGCCTCTCGCCTTCTCTGAGAGAAGCAAATATTTATCTCATTCTTAAGAAGGGAAAGGCCCCAGATGACTGCTCTTTGTACAGACCTTTATCCTTGTTGAATGTGGATTTTAAAGTTCTCACAAAAATGTTGGCATTAAGACTGGCGAGGATTTTACCATTCGTTATAAAAGAGGACCAGACAGAATTTATAAAGAGTCGCAGATCAACTAATAATATTAGAAGAGTCTTAAATATGTGATAAGCCTGCCAGCAGGGAGCGATAGTTGGATTAGTTATCTTCCTAGAGACAGAGAAGGCATTTTATTGGGTAGAATGGCCATATCTCTTTTAAACGCTGGAACGGTTTCGTGTTGTAGAGGTCTTTACTAAATGGGTTACAGTATTTTATAATGATTCAAAAGCGGTTTAACTTCGGATAGTGTTAGCGTTGGGAGAGGTTGTCGACAGGGATGCCCTCTCTCACCATTATTATTTATGCTAGTGATTGAGCTGTTGGCAGAAGCTATATGAGCCGATCCTAATACAATGGTTCCGAAGAATAAATCAGGTAAGCACAAAGTTATTCTCTACGCAGATGGTGTCCTCCTTTTCTTAAATGATCCATTGACCTCCTTGCCCTGCTTAATTCAAGTGGTCAACTTATTTGGTATGTTCTCAGGTTATAAAATCAATTTCATGAAATCGTAGGCCATACTGCTGGGAGTTCTTGCCAGTATATCCAAATTTACGAATGGATCCCGTTTCCCCTTTCGGTGGTCACTGGGAGCTTTTCTTTACTTTGGTATTTTTAATACTCCGGCATTCAATCAGCTATATAAAGCCAAGTATACACATTTATTTGAGAAAATATGATTGGACCTTCAACGCTGGGAAGACCTCCCGATATCCTGGCTAGGTAAAATAGCTTTGGTCAACATGAACATCATACCTGGCCTTTTATACGGTATGAAAATGCCCCCCTTGATGCTGCCGAGACAGGCGTTGCGTCAGCTTTATGGTTGGCTCGGCTCCTTTATTTGGAGTTATAGAAGGCCCCTTTTGAAATTAGAAAGGTTTCAGCTTCCGCAACTCAGGGGTGGGCTGGATTGTCCTGATTTTAGGAGGTACCAATTGAGCTCTCTATTAATCTACGTTGCTGATTGGGTCTTTTGTGAACCACAATCAATCTGGTTACATATTGAAGCCTCCCTAGCAAAATATCCCATCATCAATCTACTATTTATGGACAAGATGAGAGTTATTACGGATCATTGTAAACATTCTATTGTATTAAATTCAATCAAAGCCTGGAGGATAATGCGACAGGATGAGGGTAAACTAAAAAAAAAAAACCCTTATACTCCTATGGAGGGAACGTTGGGATTCCAGCCAGGGCTGAGTGACGCTGCATTCAGAACCTGGGAGTGCAAAGGTATTTCCTGTTTGGGAGATCTGTTCGATGGGGATGTCATGATGTCCTTCGAATAGCTGCGTCAGACGTTTGAGCTGCATAGCAAAGATCGTTTTCGATATTTTCAAATAAGAGACTTTTAACAAAAGAAGACCATGTTGACAATTGATACTTATAAATCGGATAGGGAAAGGAGAGTGCGTGGGCCGATAGGTCCGCCCGTGGTCAGTACTCTCTACCACTAACTAGGTATCGAAGGACATGGAACGGTTATATAAAACTAGAGTCAAGAATTGGGGATGGAAATTTCTTAGACGTGTGGGAGGGCATCTGGGAAAACTCCAGGAAAATCTCTGTCTGTAACAGAACTCAGGCTACCCAATTGAAGATACTTCATAGGGCTCAGATGGCACCTGATTGACTTGCAAAGTTCAAGGCAGGAGCATCTCCAATGTAGCCCATATCAAAATAGTAGTTGGTAATCTCACTCATTGTCTGTGGACCGGCCACAAGATCTGCAGATAGTGGGAAAGCGTAGTGAATGCCTTGGCAAAGATTTTGGTTACAGAAATCGGGTTGGACTCAGTGTCTCTCCTTTTGGGCTCCCCAAATTTCCCTTTTTGGAAGTACACAGGAGGAAATTATTCACTGTCCTTTCCTTTTGTTCGATGAAAGATATTTTATTGAATTGGCTATCCGAAGGTCCCCCAGGAGCTTCAAATTGGCACAGGATAGTCATGAAATATATCCCTCTTGACTTCCTTCTGAATATGATGCACCAAAAGCGTAATGACTTTATACAACATGAACTTCATGTTATATAAAATATTTTGAAATACATTTACACAGATATGTCAGCCACATTGTTCAGGGCCTTTTCTTAGCCGTGGGGATGGTTCTGGCTGTTTCGGGGGCTCCAGAGAGAAGGAATCCCATATAGCTACGGGTTCTGCTACGACTTAATATAAATTTATTTTGAATATGTATCTATTTACTTATTTACTTATTTATTTTCTTTTCTATTTTTGTCTACTGTTAGTAATGCAGGATATCCTATTCCATGCTTTGATAGTTTGTAGAATGGATTAGTAGGTTTTTTTTACAAATTCTATATTGGGGTTGTTACTATATTGTAAAGCAGAATACACTAGTTTGTACTATTTTTGTAACTTTAGAAAATATTACAAAAGTCTTCTGTTTTCAATAAAAATACCTACAAAAAACAGGGTGTCACATTCGCAATTTTCTAATCTTCTGGGAACCTCCCTGATTCTAGAATTAAAAGATCACTCTTAATGCCTCCATACAGTTTATTTATCTATTTAGTTTTTCGAGCAATTTCTCCTAATCCGATATGCCTCCTCACTCTCTTGAATGTTTGGGATATTATTCATGTCATCCGCCGTGAAATCTGACGTGAAATAATTATTCAGTTTCTTATCTATTATTTGTTCCACACTGCTATCTCTCCAGCCTCATTTTCCAGCGCCTCAATATCCACTTCTGCTTCTCTTTTTTGGCCTTTATATATCTAAAGAAACTCTTACAGTCGTCCTTTCTATCACTGGCAAGCTTAACCTCATATTTAATCTTCCCCCTCCTTATTTCTTACTTTGTTGCCCTCTGTTCATTCTTGAAAGCTTCCCAATCATCTGGCTTCCCACTGCCATTTGCCATGTTATCTACTTTCTCTTTTATTTTACCCGAGCCATGAATTCTCCAGTCATCGATGATTGCCTCATACTTCCTGTACGATGCATCTTTTACCTTGGATGAATCTCTGCTGTGACTCCTAAATTGCTCCGAGAAACTCCCGCCA
>NW_025213133.1:26163-29483 GCF_004010195.1 Chiloscyllium plagiosum
ATATTATGATCACTGCCTTCAAAGGGTTCCTTCACCTTAAGCTTCCTTATCAAGCCTGCCTCTTTGCACAACACTAAATCCAGTATTGCCCGTTCCCTTGTTGCCTGCACCATAAACTGCTCCAAAACTCTATCTCGTAGACATTCAACAAATTCCTTTCCTTGAAACCCAGTGCATCTGCATATTGAAATCCCCCCAATCACTGTAACTTTGCCTTTCCTACACTTTCTTTTCCATCTCCTGTTCTGTCTTGCGCCCCAGCTGCTGACTACGATTCGTAGGCCTGTATATAACTAGAACTATGGTTTGTCACCTTTGTGGTTCCTCAATTCTGCCCACATACATTCCACACTATCTGACTCTATTTCAAGTAATGGGAACTGAGTGATGGGACTGCAAAATACTTCAGTATTGCCATAAATTTATAGCTAAGGCATTGAGTAAAAATATTTCATTGCCATTTACTTTGAAATGTCACCACAGTATATTTATTTGGCCAAATATTCTGTCTGTATTATAGAAGAATATAAACCTTTGAAAATGTGACAGAAGGAAGATATGACGAGGACATGAGTCTGTAAAGAGATTAAGGTGGGTCAAATGAACAGCCAAATATTGGTATATGGAGCACAGTTGGAAAATATGCCTGTGCTCAAAGTTGTTTGAGGGTTTAATGTATACACAGGGCATAATTTCAATGGAGAGACTGGCTTGAGACACAGAGGAACCGAGGAACCGGCACCTGGATTACAAAATAAAACGTTTAGATGTACATCATTTTTTTAGAGAAGTAAGTTAAATGCTGAAAGTTTCTGAAATAGAATACATTTAGAAGTAGTGAATATTTTCTACAGATCTACAAGGTAATAGTTTAACCATATCGAACGTGGTATGAGCACAATGATATGAAATGCTGTCCAGAGAAGATTCATTCAGCTGGCTCTTGTGAGGATCGTTTATTTCAGGAGGAAATCTTGAGCTGAATGGCCCTGGATCTGCTGGTGTTTAGGCGAGCAGCATATGATCTTGTTTAACCCCAGAATATTCCAAGTAGTCTTTACAAGTTGAATTCTGAAACAATATTTCAGCTTGTGTGAGAGATTACCATGAGTGAATGGACTATGAAACTGAAGAACATCTCAGTGAAGAAGATGGTGATTTGGTATAATCCTCTCAATGTGTTGTGTCTTTATGGAACTCTCTTATCTTACCGCATGATGGAGTCGTTTTAATTCCTTACCCCTGATGCTAGTTTCTACATTTCTGTTGTCATTAGATACTGAAAAGAATATGACACGTTTCTCATGAACATGAAGACTTTTCCTTTCAGATTATTTGGCACGGCTTTGTATATGTAATTTTTAAACGCAGTCAAAAGCACTCAGGAAGGATTCATGATGTTGTAGAGTAGTTAGGAGCATAGAACAACGGGAAAGCCTCGCTTGAAACTGCTTTAGAAATCAGATTGGGTCGAATGGATAACTTTAACAATGCAGATTCCTTTTAGTTATTCTTGTGAGGTGCGTTTCATTGGCAAGGTCAGCATTCTATTGCCTGTGTTTAATTTCTGATCAGAATATGGTGATAAACCCCAGGGGTTCTTGTCGTGCAGGAACACTAACAGGAATGTTACAAAGAGAGAAATGGGGTTCTTAACAAATTGATAGTGAAGGGAGAATGATATAGCTTCAAATCCTTTGTGCCCTTGGAGATTGTATTTCTCACTATTTGATGCTCACAAGCTATGGAAATAGTTTGACCACATCCTCTGTTTCCAACAATTAAAGTGACAGAGTCATGCAGCATACAAACCGGCCCTTCAGCCCAATGCAACTACGCCAGCCAGAAAACACCAAACTATATTATTCCTAGTTACCTGAATATCTATAACCTACTATTCCCTGGCATTTTGCGTTTAAATGCTGCATTACCGAGTATCTATGAACTGAACTTTTTTGTTCTTCCAATATATGCACGAAATTGTTTCACGGAAATAGATCACACAACATCAAAGACAGCGACGAACTCATCAGATCAATAAAATGTCCTCGTTGTTTAATAATTATTAGAAAATCGGATTGTCTTTTTAGTTCATTTGGGATTTTAATGAGGCTACACCAGCATTAATTGCCCTTGAGAAGTTCCCGTCCAGTTGACGTTGGTCCATCCAAGTGGCTGTTGAGAGGGAGTACCAGCAGTGCATCTCATGTGCCGGATTAACTGGGAGTAAATATTACTGGTGATGGATGGAGTGTTAAACAAGCCACCATGCTGTCATAAACAGCTCGCAGGGTAACAGACTCTTTGTCAATGCGAATATATGGGAAGGAATTTATTCGTCTTAAGAGAACAACCTTACACGAGAAGTCTATATAATAATGAAACGAAGTCTGTTTCTATGTTATTGGAGATCTTAAAATAATGGCGTCCAGCAGCTGGAATAATGTTGATGCTGTTGTTGGACGATTCTTGCACTGAGCATGTGAATTATCCTGGATGAGTTCAGAGATGGCTGGGCTGTCCGAGGTTAAGTGCTGTTACTCCAATGGATGATGCTTGTTTGTAATCTCGCCAAAAACTGATCACAGTTCGATTTAACAAATCAACATGTCCCATTAGTTGCTGCTTCAGAATATACCAAAGCTTTCATGGCTGCCACCACATCTAATCATGTAATAAAGACAAGGCCCATCGAGTCTGCACCACCCAGTGCTGATACAAGTGCTTTATAATGTTTATGAGGTTACCTTCCTGAACCACGCTCCCAGGCAATACATTTTTGACACAGATCAGGCTCTGTGTTCAAAACAGATTTCACAAATCCTCTCTTAGTATCTTATCTTTCACTTCAAATGTACTTCCTCTTGTTTTTGACCCTTTGACTAAGGGGAATAGCTGTTATCTGTTCACTCGTCCCATATCTCTCATGCTGTAATACACTTCTGTCAGGTTCACCCCTCACTCTTCTCTGCTCCAAAAGCAAATGCAACGGATCTTCATGGTTTGAGTTCTCTCTTGTTTTGTTACATCTTCCAAAGTGCAGCATCTCACATATTTCAGAGTTACCGTTTATCAGTCATTGATCTGACCATCTGTCAATTCGTTTGTACCCTCTTGTAACCAACACATTCCTGCTCACTGTGACCCACCCGGCTAATAATTGTGTCATCTACAACATGGTTTATCATCCTCCAATATCCCCTCCATTTCCCACATTCTTATCATCAACATTTATGAATTTCAGAAACAAACCTTGATTTTCTTCCTATTCTACAGATGTTGTTGCAGAATTGGGAATTCCAGTCTATTGTTTTTCCTAT
>NW_025213133.1:30245-30869 GCF_004010195.1 Chiloscyllium plagiosum
GAGTGCAGCATGGTGTCTCATTGGTCTGCAGGCAGTTTCTCAGTACCAGGAACGCACTTTGCTTCCACCGTCAGGACTGTCTGTATTGAATTTTCACATTATCCCCGGGTGTGCTTGTGTTTCCTCCAGGTTCCTCCCACAGTCCAAACAGGTTCAGTGTATTGACCATTCTAAATTACCCATCATGTGCAGCTAGGTGTGTTAGCTATGGGAAATGCTGGAATCGGGTAGGAAACGGGTTAACCAATGGAACCCAATGCTCTGCAGAGGGTCAGTGTGGACTCGATGGGCCAATGTTCCATAATATATAAAAAAAGGTTAAATCAAACAAAGTAAGTTACTGGCGAACTGAACCAAACAGAAACAGAATGATGTGGAAACGGAGCAGTTTTAGCAGCCTCTGTCAAGAGAAAAACAGAGTTTGCATTTTAAATCCACTCACCATGTATCAGATCTGAAAGCAGCTGGGAAATAGTATAATGTGTGTTGGTGAAATGATTGGAATATGTGGAGAAATAGAGGGATAAAAAAGACTATTGATAATCAGCTGCGATGGAATAAAATGTGAGATTATTTTCATTTATTTTTCTCCTTTTCCCATATTCCTGAGTATCATGCACATGT
>NW_025213134.1:0-8398 GCF_004010195.1 Chiloscyllium plagiosum
TTGACTGGGTCTTTTTCAGCCTGAGATTACCAGCCAGAGGCGGGGGAGAATTATGAATGAAATAAGCTAACGGGGTGGGGGATGGGGGTTTCAAGCTCAGAAACTGTGGGAATTGCTGCCATGACAATACTTTGGTGTAACCAGTGAAATGGTTCACTGCTTTTCCATTGTCAACACAGCCTTTGTAAAGACATCTGAAGACAGAACAAAAACAAATGGTTGCCATCATTTTGTGTGTCCCAAGTATGCGCTATCCCATTTTGTTTTGTCTGTTGAGTTTGCTGAATGAAATTTTGACCTGAATTAAGGTAGAATAATTGAGATTAACTTGAACTGTTGAAACCTGGTTTTTGTTTCCATGACATTCTGATTACGGAGGTAATTTATGGATGCATTGGGTGGTGTTAAATTTAATCTTTCTGGCTTTAAGTGGATCGATTTATAATTTGACAAATTAACCCCCTGGGCTACAGGTTTGAGAAGCAGACAGAGATAATGAGACAGGGGATTACTGAATCGGGGCCGGTATGAACTGAATGGTCTCCCTCTGTGCCAAAAATAGCTCCATGGTACTGAGGTTTCAGCAAGTTCTGTGATGATGCTCTCTGCTGCTTATGATCAGGTGGAAACGGTTCATTAGTTTTAAGAATTTACATCTACAGCAAACGGCAAACATCAAAGCTCCAGAGTTTGGACAAAAGGCTTGGCACTTAAAGACTTTCAAGTCATTTGTCCCGAGATAAAGTGTGAGGGAAGTATGGAAGCTGAGGGGACATGATGGCCTAGTGGCGTGATCACAAGACTATTCATCTCGGAGGTCATAGCGTCATAGATCTGTACAGCACGGAAACCCGTCCATGCTGACCAGATATCCCAATCTAATCGAGTCCCACTTGCCAGCACCCGGCCCATATCCCTCCAAACCCTTCCTATTCATATACCCATCCAGATGCCTTTGAAATGTTGTAATTGTACCAGCCTCCACCATTTCCTCTGGCAGCTCATTCCATACACGCATCACCCTCTGTGTGAAAACGTTGCCCCTTAGGTCCCTTTTAAATCGTTTCCCTCTCAACCTAAACCTATGCCCTCTGGTTCTGGACTCCCCCATCTGAGGGAAAAGACCTTCTCTATTTATCCTATCCATGCCCCACATGATTTTATAAACCTCCATAAAGTCACCCCTCAGCCTCCGACGCTCCAGGGAAAACAGCCCCAGCCTGTTCAACCTCTCCCTATAGCTCAAATCCTCCAACCCTGGCAACGTCCTTGTAAATCTTTTCTGAACCCTTTCAAGTTTCACAACATCTTTCTGCTAGGAGGTGGGGGGGAGAACTCAGCTAATGTTCTGTGGACTTGGGTTCAAATCAGATGGTGACATTTAAGTTCAGTATTAGAATTAAGACATTTCATGTTGACCATGAAATCATTGCCGGTTGTCAACCTATCTGTCTCAATGCGTTGTACTCTTCCCTGTACATGGCAATGATATAGTTCAAACCTCACCGTGAACCTGAGTACTGAGGGATAGCTTACACCTGGAAATGCTGGTCTTCAAGCAAGGTCTTCAAGCAATCTGTGATTGATGATGAAACTCTTGCTGTTTCTCTTTGTGGGATTTCTGGGTGCCCATCTTCGAATCTCATGCACCTCATGAAAATTTAAATTCATGTTGCCTTTCATTTGTAAATATCAATAATTGCAAATGTTTGAATACTTTCTGCTTTACCCAACACGGAAGGAAATAAGCTGCATTATTCCTGGACCAATTTTGGAGGGATATGGGCCGGGTGCTGGTAGGTGGGACCAGATTGGGTTAGGATATCTGGTCGGTGTGGACGGGTAGGACTGAAGGGTCTGTTTCCGTGCTGTACATCTCTATGGCTCTATGACTCCAGGTTCATTAACATCCTTCAGCAAAGAAAATCTGCCATCCTTACCTGGTCTGGCCTACACGTGACTCCAGACCAACAGCAATGGGGCTTAGTCTCAATTGCCCTCTGAAATGGCCTCTGCGCCATTCACTTGTACTAAGTCTCAACAAAAAAATGGAACTGACTTCGACACCGGAAAAGACAATGGCAGAAGCAGCCCCTGCAAAGTCCTCCAGCATTACGTCCAGGGGCTTGTACCAAAATTGGGAGGGCTGTCTCACAGCCTGACATAGACAAACCCATGGAATCATACCTTACAGACAATGCCCCATCGCCATCCCTGGATTTGGCCTGTTCCACCAGGACGAGAGACCCAGCAGAGGTGGCAGCAAAGTGGGACACAGTCAGGAGGGAGCCCCCCTGCGAGTCCTCATTGACTCTGGACCCCATATAATCTCACAGCTTCAGGTCAAACATGGGCAAGGAATCTACCTGCTGGTTACCACATACTGCCCTTCCTCAGCTGATGTATCAGTACTCTTTCAGCTTGTACAAGACTTGGAGGAAGCACTGAGGGTGGTAAGGGTGCAAAACGCACTCTGGGTGGGGGATTGATGAAGGGCTCTGGCCCGAAATGTTGATTTTCCTGCTCCTCGGATGGTGTCTGACCTGCTGTGCTTTTCTAGCACCACGTTCTCAACTCTGATCTCCAGCATCTGCAGACTTCACTGTCTCCTGGGAGATTTCAACGTTCATCATCAACAGTAGCTCGGCAGCAGTGCTACAACTCAGGCTGGTAGGGTCCCAAAGGACATAGCTGTTGGACTGGGTCTGCGGCAGGTGGGGAGTGAACCAACAAGAGGAAAACACATACTTGACCCCCATCCTCACCAATCCGCCAGCTGCAGAAGCATCTGTTCATGACAGTATCGGTCAGAGTGACCACCGCACTGTCCTTGTAGAGATGAAGACCCGCATTCACATTGAGAATAACCTCCATTGTGTTGTCTGGCACTATTATTGTGCTAAATGAGATGGACTTCGAACAGATTCTAGATCAGAGTGGTGCTGGAAAAGCACAGCAGTTCAGGCAGCATCCGAGGAGCAGGAAAATGGTAGGACAAGTCATGGGGACAGTGCTGAGCTGGAAGTTTGGAACTGGGGTGAGGTGGGGGAAGGGGAAATAAGGAAACTGGTGAAGTCCACATTGATGACCTGGGGTTGAAGTGTTCCGATCCAGCAGCTCAAGACTGGGCATCCATGAGGAGTTGTGGGCCATCAACAGCAGCAGAATTGTACTCCAGCATAGTGTGTAACTTCATGGCCCGGGCATATCCCCCACTCAACCATTACCATCAAACCAAGAGGATCAACCCTTGTTCAATGGAGAGTGCAGGAGGGCATGCCAGGAGCAGCACCAGGCAGACCTGAAGATGAGATGTCAACCTGGTGAAGCCACCCAACAGGGCTACTTGTCAAACACCATAAGCAGCAAGTCATAGACAGAACTAAGCGATCTCATGACTAATGGATCAGATCTAAGCTCTGCAGTCCTGCCACGCCATTAGTGAATGATAGTGGACAATTAAACAACTCACTGGAGGAGGCCCTTTAAATAACCCCATCCTCAGTGATGGAGGAGCCCAGCACATCATTGCAAGACAAGGCTGAAGCATTTGCAGCAATCTTCAGCCAGAAGTGCCGAGTGGATGATCCATTTTGGCCTCCAGCATTACAGCTACCAGTCTCCAGCCAATTTGATTCACTCCATGTGCTATCAAGAAACAGTTGGAGATACTGGATACTGCAAAGACTATAGGCCCTGATAACAGTCCGGCAATAATCCTGAACGCTATGCTCCAGAACTTGCCGGTCACCTAGCCAAGCTTTTCCAGCACAGTTACAACACTGGCATCTACCCGACAATGTGGAAAATTGCCCAGCTATGTCCTGTACATAAAAAGCAGGACACATCAAACCTGGCCAATTACCACTGAGTCAGTCTACTCTCCATCCTCAGTAAAGTGATGGAAGGGGTCATCATCAGTGCTATCAGCACCTTCTCAGCAATAACCTGCTCAGTGACACCCAGTTTGGGTTCCACCAGGGCCACTCAGCTCCTGACCTCATTACAGCCTTGGTTCAAACATGGACAAAAGAGCTGAATTCCAGAGGGGAGGGGAAAGTGACCGCCCCTGACATTAAGGCTGCATTCGACCAAGTGTGGCATGAAGGAGCCCAAGCAAAACTGGAATCAATGGGTATCGGGGGGGGGCAAACTCTCCATTGGTTGGAGTCATACCTGATAAAAGGGAAAATGGTCATGGTTGTTGGAGGTCAGTCATCTTAGCTCCAGGACTGCCTGCAGGAGTTCCTCAGGGTAGTGTCCTAGGCCCAACCATCTCCAACTGCTTCATCCATGACCTTCCCTATGTCATAAGGTCAGAAGTGGGGATGTTCGCTGATGATTGCACAATGCTCAGCACCATTCACGACTCCTCAGATACTGAAGCAGTCCCTGTCCAAATTCAACAAGATCTGGACAATATCCAGGCTTGGGCTGACAAGTGACATTCGCGCCACATAAATGCCAGGCTATCGCCACCTCCGTCTGTCACTGGGTCAAATGCCTGGTATTCCTTCCATCCCGGTATTGTGGGTCAACCCACAGCACGTGGATTGCAGTGGCTCAAGATGGCTACCTTCTCAAGGGCAACTAGGGACGGGCAATAAGTGCTGGGCCCAGCCAACAAAAGCCCCCCACCTTCCATGAGGAAATACAGATATCCCGCACTTTTCGAAAGTTCGATGTATGCCACTTACGAAAGACCTGCATTGGTTCCTGTTTTCACTAACCAAAAAGAATCTGAATAGGATTTTCACTTTTACGAAAATAATGTTTCCCATATAAATTAATGACAATTGTTTCTTTGCTTTATGTCATTTCGGTTTATGGATGGTTTCTTAGGAACGCTCTACTTTTGGATAGCAGGGGATCCCTGTATTTTAAAAAAATAATTTCTGTATCTAATGTCAAAAAGAGCAGGTAACATCATGAAGTTCAAAAATCCTTTTGCAGAAAATAGAAATGATGAATGAGTTGCTATTTCAGCATTTAAGGAGGGAAACTTTTGCTGCAGGTGTAAGGGATTAACAAAATATTCATTTAAGGAAACTAATAGAAAGCAGTCTCGGTTAGTATGAATCACTTTGGGTTCTTTTAAGTGAATGTAATCTTTTTTTAGTTTCTGTCAGGCTGGGAGTAGGGCAGACAGACAATTTACAAATCAATTCCTCTGCTGTCATCAAACACAAACGGGGAATTCAAGACAGACAATAAATCTGGAGGCAGTTTAATGCTTGTCTGTTGTATTGGATGAATGGATTATAACACAGGGAGGGACGTGACATAAGCACCACAATCAAATACGTGACATTAAGTGACATTCTCGAGTGCAGCCGCCCTGACTGTGTGAAGCAATGATGGAATTGTAAGTGACATTTAACCATGTGTGAACCCAACAGCAACAAAAGGAACGCTATCACCTACCAGCTCATGCTAAAGTTCAAAATTTAATAGTTGCTGTCTTCCACAATAGGCTTATCAGTGATATTGTCCTAGACACAGTGATAGCAAAATATTATGCTGCTTTCTGATTGCAGGGGAGGGGTAATTGTGTAACACCGCAACCCAGTGCAGAAATTCAATACTGTATTCCCTTGGCCTGCCATAAGTAAGAGATTAAGATAATTTTAGTGATGCTAATCTCTTCACCTGAAGATACTTTATGAACAGGACAGCACGGTGGCTCAGTGGTTAGCACTGCTGCCTCACAGTGCCAGGGACCTGAGTTCAATCCCACCCTAGGGAGACTGTCTGCGAGGAGTTTGCAAATTCTCCCTGTGTCTGCATGGGTTTCCTCCGGGTGCTCCGGTTTCCTCCCACAGTCCAAAGATGTGCAGGTTAGGGTGGATTGGCCAAATGACTTACCAATGGTGTCCAGAGACTTGCAGGTGAGGTGGATTAGCCACGGGAACTGCAGGGATAGAATAGGGGTGGGTTGCTCGGAGGAGGAGGGGGGAGGTGTGGTCTTGATGGACTGAATGGCCTGCTTCCACACTGTAGGTATTCTTTGAGCATGCTCGGTGGGGGAGGGAAACTAGTGATGTGAATCTCTAAACAGGCCATGCAGCCCCTCCAGTCCATGTGGAGTTTGAGGCTTTGACCATTTGGTGAACCATTTCTAACTTGAAGCCCTGATGAAGAGCTTATGCCTAAAACATCGACTTTCCTGCTCCTTGGATGATGCCTGACCGGCTGTGCTTTTGCAACACCATGTCTCGATACTGACTCTCCAGCATAGACAATAGACAACAGGTGCAGGAGTAGGCCATTCTGCCCTTCGAGCCTTCACCACCATTCAATATGATCATGGCTGATCATCCTTAATCATCTGCAGCTCTCACTGTCTCCTTCTTAAAGGGATATTAGATTGGTAAAGTCCCCATAGTCACACCCAGCCATAAGACTGTGCCATCATGCGAGAGGGGACTGGAGGTGGTTTATCCTAAGGATCACTGTGCTGCAGGCGAGGTGAACAGGAGAGTTCTTCATGGTAACCTGACCGAGTAGTGCCCATCAAACCCGTGCTGTTGGTATCACTGTGCTTTGCAGGTCAGCCATGAGCTACCCAGTGGCTGGTGGCTGAAGTGCATGAGGGCGAAAGGAATTGAAGCTTCTGCTGATGGGGTGAGATCACAAAGAGCAGAAGTCATCTCAAATACTCGGGGCAAATTGCCCATTCCTAAGCTGAGGGTTCAACATAATCCAATCAGCCAACCATTCCAACCTACTGCCCGAGCCTGGCCAATTTTAACAATCATAGGCATTCACTGTGCACAAATTGTCTATGGTGTGACTTGCACATTAGCGGGCTGAGAGCGTCGGATTGGTTCAGCTCAGTTGGCTGGATGTCTGGTTAGTGATGCAGAGATGATGTCAACGAGTGTGGGTTCCATTCTCACACCCTTCTCTGAGAAAGCAGTGATGATGTTGGTGGTGCCTCTTTTCCTTCAGTTGCTGGAAAGCTCTCTGGGGCAGCTGAGATTGCGAAAGGCGCGACAGAAATGTGAGCCTTTTGTTTCTGTTCACGCTTTTTAAAAGAAAAAATGATGTCTGCTTTAATCCCTGATGCCCTTCAGGCATTCCACAACGTCAAACTCATCATGCGATTGGAAGATGTACTTCTCTCCTGAATGTCTCACTGTTAAACTGAAATCTATGGCCACGTCAAACACCAAGTGATTAATTCGCATGTCAATCACTCCAACGTCGTCACATCATTGTTAAGACGGCCAGAACTTGCACAGCTCAGAAATGTTTTCAGTCTTTAAATTGTAATTGGGTAGAGTTACAAAGCTGAGGCGGGAAAAGGAAAGAAAAACCAAAAGGTACATTCTTTGGATTTTCTTTCACTTACACACATCTGGAGAATGGGACGGAAAGCCGGGTTAATCATAACTTCAGTGGGAATGGGAGGAATGGTGTACAACCCAAGAAATTGGAAGTGTGACTCACTGGTTAGCACTGCCGTCTCATGGGGCTGACAACGCGGGTTCGAGTCCACCTTCGGGCGACTGTCTGTGTGGAGTTTGCAGGTTGCCTGTGTGGGTTTCCTCACAAAGTTCAGAGGTGTGCAGATTAGGGCAGACTGACCATGGGAAATTGCCCCATAGTGTCCAAGGATGTGTGGTCTAGGTAGATTGGCCATGGGAAATGCAGGGTTATGTGGTGGGTCTGGGTGGGATGCTCTTTGAAGGGTTATTGTGGACTTGGCGGGCCGAACGGCTGTAGCGATTTGATGAAAAAGCCCAGCATCCTCAGGTCTATTGCTGTTGCTCCTCACTCTTGCTCTATTACCCTTTTACCATTGCCCCTCACTCTCACTGCATTACCCTTTTACCATTGCCCCTCACTCTCACTGCATTACCCTTTTACCACTGCCCCTCACTCTCACTCCATTACCCTTTTACCATTGCCCCTCACTCTCACTGCATTACCCTTTTACCTTTGCCCCTCACTCTCGCTCCATTACCCTTTTACCATTGTCCCTCACTCTCACTCCATTACCCTTTTACCATTGCCCCTCACTCTCACTGCATTACCCTTTTACCTTTGCCCCTCACTCCCACTCCATTACCCTTTTACCATTGCTCCTCACTCTCACTCCATTACTCTTTTACCTTTGCCCCTCACTCGCACTCCATTACCCTTTTACCATCGCCCCTCACTCTCACTCCATTACCCTTTTACCATTGCTCCTCACTCTCACTCCATTACTCTTTTACCTTTGCCCCTCACTCGCACTCCATTACCCTTTTACCATCGCCCCTCACTCTCACTCCATTACCCTTTTACCATTGCTCCTCACTCTCACTCCATTACTCTTTTACCTTTGCCCCTCACTCGCACTCCATTACCCTTTTACCATCGCCCCTCACTCTCACTCCATTACCCTTTTACC
>NW_025213134.1:29613-30884 GCF_004010195.1 Chiloscyllium plagiosum
CGCCAGACGCCTGGAGGAAGAACGCCTCATTTTCCGCCTCGGAACACTTCAACCCCAGGGCATCAATGTGGACTTCAACAGCTTCCTCATTTCCCCTTCCCCCACCTCATCCTAGTTTCTAACTTCCAGTCCCCTTGACTTGTCCGGACTTGTCCGACCTGCCTAGCTCCTTTTCCACCTATCCACTCCACCCTCTCCTCCCTGACCTATCACCTTCATCTCCTCCTCCACTCACCCATTGTACTCTATGCTACTCTCCCCCCTCCCCCACCCTCCCCTAGCTTATCTCTCCATGCTTCAGGCTCTCTGCCTTTATTCATGATGAAGGGCTTTTGCCCGAAACGTCGATTTTGCTGAAGCTCCTCGGATGCTGCCTGAACTGCTGTGCTCTTCCAGCAGCATTGATCCATGAATTCCTCTGTGTCTGCTGCAAGACCCATGGGGCCCATTTTGGTGGTGGTGCAGAAATTGAGCCCTCCTTTAAGAACTTCAATCTCTTCCAATTGAAGGATGTGGTCTGATAAGTTGACGGATTTCCTCGTAGTGATAATGTTTTCAACTGTGGCTTGGCTATTGCTGTTGGTGATGCCAAGTTTTTCCAGTTTCTTGTTCTTGGTGTGCAAGTATGTGGTATAGTGTTGTCACCTTGTCTATTTGGCAATGTTGCCTAATTGTGCTGCTGTATCTTGAGTGCAAACTGATCGTGTGGACTCCATCTTGATTTCAAGGTTATGGCACCTGCTGTAGAGTTGGTGCATGAGATGATTGAGGAGTTTGCAAGAGGTGCGGTGGAAAAGTTTCTCCAAGTATGCTGTGGTGTAGGCCAACTTGAGTGGGTTTGATATCTGTAATCCTTTTGGGATCTTTCCTGCATTTCTGCAGAAACTTGATATCTATGTCAATATGTGCGATCTTCTTGGCGGTCCTCTCCACACTGAGCTGGCAGTTAGTAGTCATGCTTTGGAGGTACTGATGTTGGACTGGGGTAGACAAAGTTAAAAATCACATAACACCAGGTTATATTCAATCAGGTTTATTTGGAAGCACTAGCATTCAAGGTGCTGCTGCTTCAGGTGATTGTGGAGCAGGACCAGAAGAGACAGAATTTATAGCAAAAGGGTTATAATGTAATGGAGCTGTAATGATATATTAAACAAATTTAGATGAAGTCTTTCTTCTTTTAGAATGGGATATGCTAGTTTCAGTTCTTTGTAAATCCCAGAACTCCTTTTAAAACCTGTTGGACTATAACCTGGTGTTGTGATGTTTTT
>NW_025213135.1:0-4541 GCF_004010195.1 Chiloscyllium plagiosum
GGGATTGTAGTGCACAGTGTGACAGTGGTGCATGGGGTTTGAAGTACATAGTGTGACAGTATTCCCTGGTGTTTTAACTGCCCAGTGTGATAGTGTTTCCTGGTGTTTGAAGTTCACAGTGTGGCATGTTCCCTTGTGTTTGTAGTACACAGTTTGACAGTGTTCTCTGGGGATTGAAGTACATAATGTGACAGTGTACCCTGGTGTTTGATGTATTCAGTGTAACAGTGTTCCCTGCCGATTGAAGTACACTGTGTGACAGTGTACGCTGGTATTTGGAGTGCACAGTGTTACAGTTCTCCCGGTGTTTGAAGTACACAGTGAGACAGTGTTTTCTGGGGATTGAAGGGCACAGTGTGACAGTGTTCCCTAGTGTTTGACGTATACAGTCTATCAGTGTTCTCTAGTGTTTGACGTACGCAGTGTGACATTGTTCCCTGTGGATTGAAGTACACATTCTGACAGTGTTCCCAGGGCTTTGAAGTACAGTGTGACTGTGTTCTCTAGTGTTTGATGTACACAGTGTGAGAGTGTTCCCTGCTGTTTGAATTACACAGTATGACAGTGTTCCCTGGTGTTTGAAGTGCACAGTGCGACAGTGTTCCCTTGTGTTTGTCGTACACAGTGTGACAGTGTTTCCTTATTAATGAAGTGCCTAGTGTGGCAGTGTTCTCTTGTGTTTGAAGTACACAGTGTGACAGTGTTCCCTGGGGATTGAAGTACACAGTTTGACAGTGTTCCCTGTGGATTGAAGTACACATTCTGACAGTGTTCCCAGGGCTTTGAAGTACAGTGTGACTGTGTTCTCTAGTGTTTGATGTACACAGTGTGAGAGTGTTCCCTGCTGTTTGAATTACACAGTATGACAGTGGTCCCTGGTGTTTGAAGTGCACAGTGCGACAGTGTTCCCTTGTGTTTGTCGTACACAGTGTGACAGTGTTTCCTTATTAATGAAGTGCCTAGTGTGGCAGTGTTCTCTTGTGTTTGAAGTACACAGTATAATAGTGACCGCGGTGTTTGAAGTACACAGTGTGACAGTGGTCTCTTGTATTTGAAGTGCACAGTGTGACAGTGTTCCCTGCGATTTGAAGTACATAGTTTGACAGTGTTCCAAGGTGTTTGAAGGACACAGTGTGACAGTGTACCCTGATGTTTGAAGTACACAATGTGACAGTGTTTCCTGGGGATTGAAGTACAGTGTGTGACAGTGTTTCCTGGTATTTTAAGTTCACAGTGTTACAATGCTCCCGGTATTTGAAGTGCACAGTGTGACAGTGTTCCCTGTGGATTGAAGTACATATTCTGACAGTGTTCCCAGGGCTTTGAAGTACAGTGTGACTGTGTTCTCTAGTGTTTGATGTACACAGTGTGAGAGTGTTCCCTGCTGTTTGAATTACACAGTATGACAGTGGTCCCTGGTGTTTGAAGTGCACAGTGCGACAGTGTTCCCTTGTGTTTGTCGTACACAGTGTGACAGTGTTTCCTTATTAATGAAGTGCCTAGTGTGGCAGTGTTCTCTTGTGTTTGAAGTACACAGTCTGGTATTTAAAGTTCACAGTGTTACAATGCTTCTGGTGTTTGAAGTACACAGTGTGACAGTGTTCCCTGGGGATTGAAGTACACAGTGTGCGAGTTTTCCCTGGGAATCGCAATACACAGTGTAACAGTGTTCCCTGGGGATTGAAGTACACAGTGTGACAGTTTACCCTGGTGTATGAAGTACACAGTGTGACAGTGTTCCCTGGGGATTGCAGTACACAGTGTAACAGTGTTCCCTGGTGATTGAAGTACACACTGTCACAGTGTACCCTGGTGTTTGAAATAGACAGTGTGACAGTGTACCCTGGTGTTTGAAGTACACAGTGTGACAGTGTTTCCTGGCAATTGAAGTACAGTGTGTGACAGTGTTTCCTGGTATTTAAAGTTCACAGTGTTACAATGCTCCTGGTGTTTGAAGTACACAGTGTCACAGTGTTCCCTGGGGATTGAAGTACACAGTGTCACAGTGTACCCTTGTGTTTGAAGTAAACAGTGTTACAGTGTTCCCTGGTGTTTGAAGTACACAGTGTGACAGTGTACCGCGGTATTTGAAGTGCACAGTGTCACAGTGTCCCCTGGGGTTTGAAGCACATAGTGTGACAGTGTTCCCTGGTGTTTGAAGTGTACTGTGTGACAGTGTTCCCTGGGATTTAAGTACACAGTGTAAGAGTGTTCCCTGGGGATTGAAGTACACAGTGTCACAGTGTACCCTGGGGACTGAATGACACAGTGTCACAGTGTACCCTTGAGATTGAAGTGCACAGTGTGACGGTGTACTCTGGTGTTTGAAGTATACAGTGTCACAGTGTACCCTGGTGTTTGAAGTACACCGTGTCACAGTGTACCCTGGTGCTTGAAGTACACAGTGTCACAGTGTACCCTGGTGTTTGAAGTACATAGTGTCACAGTGTTTCCTGGCGATTGAAGTACACAGTGTCACAGTGTACCCTGGGGATTGAAGTGCACAGTTTCACTGTGTACCCTGGGAATTGAAGTGCACAGTGTGACAGTGTACCATGGTGTTTGAAGTACACAGTGTCACAGTGTTCCCTTGTGTTTGAAGTACACAGTGTGACAGTATTTCCTGGCGATTGAAGTAGTGTGTGACAATGTTTCCTGGTATTTTAAGTTCACAGTGTTACAATGCTCCCGGTGTTTGAAGTACACAGTGTGACAGTGTTCCCTGGGGATTGCGGTACACAGTGTGAGAGTTTTCCCTGGGAATTGCTGTACACAGTTTAACAGTGTTCCCTGGGGATTGAAGTACACAGTGTCACAGTGTACCCTGGAATTTGAAATACACAGTGTTACAGTGTTCCCTGTTGTTTGAAATGCACAGTGTGACAGTGTTCCCTGGGGATTGACGTACACAGTGTCACAATTTACCCTGGGGATTGTAGTACACAGTGTGAGAGTTTTCCCTGGGAATTGCAGTACACAGTGTAACGGTGTTTACTGAGGATTGAAGTACACAGTGACACAGTGTACCCTGGTGTTTGAAGAACACAGTGTCACAGTGTACCCTAGGGATTGAAGTACACAGTGTCACAGTTTACCCTGGTGTTTGAAGTACACAATGTGACAGTGTTTCCTGGTATTTTAAGTTCACAGTGTTACAATGTTGCTGGTGTTTGAAGTACAAAGTGTTCCCTGGGTATTGAAGTAGACAGTGTGAGAGTTTTCCCTGGGGATTGAAGTGCACAGTGTCACAGTGTTCCCTGGGGATTGCAGTACACAGTGTAACAGTGTTCCCTGGGGATTGAAGTACACACTGCCACAGTGTACCCTGGTGTTTGAAGTGCACAGTGTCACAGTGTACCCTGGTGTTTGAAGTACACAGTGTGACAGTGTTTCCTGGCAATTGAAGTACAGTGTGTGTCAGTGTTTCCTGGTATTTAAAGTTCACAGTGTTACAATGCTCCCAGTGTTTGCAGTACACAGTGTCACAGTGTTCCCAGTTGTTTGAAGTGCACAGTGTGACAGTGTTCCCTGGGGTTTGAAGTACACAGTGTGACAATGTTCCCTGGGGTTTGAAGTGCACAGTGTGACAGTGTTCCCTGGGGATTGCAGTACACAGTGTAACAGTGTTTCCTAGGGATTGAAGTATACAGTGTCACAGTTTAAAGTAAACAGTGTTACAGTGTTCCCTGGTGTTTGAAGTACACAGTGTAACAGTGTACCGTGGTATTTGAAGTGCACAGTGTCACAGTGTCCCCTGGGGTTTGAAGCACATAGTGTGACAGTGTTCCCTGGTGTTTGAAGTGTACAGTGTGACAGTGTTCCCTGGGATTTAAGTACACAGTGTAAGAGTGTTCCCTGGGGATTGACGTACACAGTGTCACAGTGTACCCTGGGGACTGAATGACACAGTGTCACAGTGTACCCTTGGGATTGAAGTGCACAGTGTGATGGTGTACTCTGGTGTTTGAAGTACACAGTGTCACAGTGTACCCTGGTGTTTGAAGTACACAGTGTCACAGTGTTTCCTGGCGATTGAAGTACACAGTGTCACAGTGTACCCTGGGGATTGAAGTGCACAGTTTCACTGTGTACCCTGGGAATTGAAGTGCACAGTGTGACAGTGTACCATGGTGTTTGAAGTACACAGTGTCACAGTGTACCCTTGTGTTTGAAGTACACAGTGTGACAGTGTACCCTGGTGTATGAAGTACACAGTGTCACAGTATTTCCTGGCGATTGAAGTACAGTGTGTGACAGTGTTTCCTGGTATTTTAAGTTCACAGTGTTACAATGCTCCCGGTGTTTGAAGTACACAGTGTGACAGTGTTCCCTGGGGATTGCGGTGCACAGTGTGAGAGTTTTCCCTGGGAATTGCAGTACACAGTTTAACAGTGTTCCCTGGGGATTGAAGTACACAGTGTCACAGTGTACCCTGAAATTTGAAATACACATTGTTACAGTGTTCCCTGTTGTTTGAAATGCACAGTGTGACTGTGTTCCCTGGGGATTGAAGTACACAGTGTCACAGTGTACCCTGGGGA
>NW_025213135.1:4556-13179 GCF_004010195.1 Chiloscyllium plagiosum
TGACAGTGTTTCCTGGTATTTTAAGTTCACAGTGTTACAATGTTGCCGGTGTTTGAAGTACAAAGTGTGACAGTGTTCCCTGGGTATTGAAGTACACAGTGTCACAGTGTACCCTGGGGACTGAAGTGCACAGTGTCACAGTGTACCCTGGGGATTTAAGTGCACAGTGTAACAGTGTACCCTGGGGATTGAAGTACACAGTGTCACCGTGTACCCTGGGGACTGAGATACACAGTGTGACAGTGTTCCCTGGGGATTGAAGTACACAGTGTCACCGTGTACCCTGGGAATTGAAGTGCACAGTGTCACAGTGTGCCCTGGGGATTGAAGTGCACTGTGTGACAGTGTACCCTGGAATTTGAAGTACACAGTGTCACAGTGTACCCTGGTGTTTGAAGTACACAGTGTCACAGTGTACCCTGATGTTTGAAGTACAAAGTGTCACAGTATTTCCTGGTGATTGAAGTACAGTGTATGACAGTGTTTCCTGGTATTTTAAGTTCACAGTGTTACAATGCTCCCGGTGTTTGAAGTACACAGTGTGACCGTGTTCCCTGGGGATTGAAGTACACAGTGTGAGAGGTTTCCCTGGGAATTGCAGTACACAGTGTAACGGTGGTTTACTGTGGATTGAAGTACACAGTGTCAAAGTGTACTCTGGTGTTTGAATTACACAGTGTGACAGTGTACCCTGGTGATTGAAGTGCACAGTGTCACAGTGTACCCTGGTGTTTGAAGTGCACATTGTCACAGTGTACCCTGGTATTTGAAGTAGACAGTGTCACAGTGTACCCTGGTGTTTGAAGTACACAGTGTGACAGTGTACCTGGTGTATGAAGTACACAATGTGACAGTGTTTCCTGGCAATTGAAGTACTGTGTGTGACAGTATCTCTGGTATTTTAAGTTCAGAGTGTTACAATGCTCCCGGTATTTGAAGTACACAGTGTGACAGTGTTCCCTGGGGATGGAAGTACACAGTGTGAGAGTTTTCCCTGGGAATTGCAGTACACAGTGTAACAGTGTTCCCTGGGGATTGAAGTGCACAGTGTCACAGTGTACCTTGGAGATTGAAGTGCACAGTGTGAGAGTGTACCGTGGTGTTTGAAGTACACAGTGTCACAGTGATCCCTGGTGTTTGAAGTACACAGTGTGACAGTGTTCTCTAGTGGTTGAATTACACAGTGGCATAGTGTACGCTGAGGATTGAAGTACACAGTGTAACAGTATACCCTGGGGATTGAAGTACACACTGTCACAGTGTACCCTGGGGATTGAAGTACACAGCGTCACAGTGTACCCTGGGGATTGAAGTACACAGTGTGACAGCATTTCCTGGTGATTGAAGTACAGTGTGTGACAGTATTTCCTGGTATTTTAAGTTTACAGTGTTACAATTTTCCAGGTGTTTGATGTACACAGTGTGGCAGTGTTCCCTGGGGATTGAAGTACACAGTGTGAGAGTTTTCTATGGGAATTGCAGTACACAGTGTCACAGTGTACCCTGGGGATTGAAGTACACAGTGTGACAGTGGACCCTGGGGTTTGAAGTACACAGTGTCACAGTCTACCCTGGTGTTTGAAGTACACAGTGTGACAGTGTACCCTAGTGTTTGAAGTGCAGTGTGTGACAGTGTTTCCTGGTATTTTAACTTCACAGTGTTACAATCCTCCCGGTGTTTGAAGTACACATTGTGACAGTGTTCACTGGGGATTCAAGTACACAGTGTGAGAGTTTTCCCTGGGAATTGCAGTACACAGTGTAACAGTGTTCCCTGGGGATGGAAGTACACAGTGTGACAGTGGACTCTGGTGTTTCAAGTGCACATTATGGCAGTGTACCCTGGTGTTGAAGTGCACATTATGACAGTGTACCGTGGTGTTTGAAGTTCACAGTGTACCCTGGTGTTTGAAGTGCACAGTGTGACAGTGTACCCTGGTGTTTGAAGTACACAATGTGACAGTGTTTCCTGGTGTTTGAAGTACAGTGTGTGACAGAGTTTCCTGGTATTTTAAGTTCACAGTGTTACAATACTGCCGGTGTTTGAAGTACACAGTGTGACAGTGTTTCCTGGGGATTGAAGTAGACAGTGTGTGATTTTTCCCTGTGAATTGCAGTACAGAGTGTAACAGTGTTCCCTGAGGATTGAAGTATACAGTGTCACAGTGTACCCTGGTGTTTGAAGTACACAGTGTCACAGTGTACCCTGGGGATTGAAGTGCACCGTGTCACAGTGTACCCTGGTGTTTGAAATGCACAGAATGACAGTGTAGCGTAGTGCTTGAAGTACACAGTGTCACAGTGTACCCTGGTGTTTGAAGTGCACAGTGTGACGGTGTACCGTGGTGTTTGAAGTACACAGTGTCACAGTGTACCCTGGTGTTTGAAGTACACAGTGTGACAGTGTACCCTGTTGTATGAAGTACACAATGTGACAGTGTTTCCTGGAGATTGATGTACGGTGTGTGACAGTGTTTGCTGGTATTTTAAGTTCACAGTGTTACAATGCTCCCGGTGTTTGAAGTACACAGTGTGATAGTGTTCCCTGGTGTTTGAAGTACACAGTGTGACAGTGTTTCCTGGCGATTGAAGTACACAGTGTGACTGTGTACCCTGGTGTTTGACGTACAGTGTGTGACAGTGTTTCCTGGTATTTTAAGTTCACAGTGTTACAACCCTCCTGGTGTTTGAAGTACACATTGTGACAGTGTTCCCTGGGGATTGAATTACACAGTGTGAGAGTTTTCCCTGGGAATTGCAGTACACAGTGTCACAATGTACCCTGGTGTTTGAAGCACACAGTGTCACAGTGTACCCTGGTGTTTGAAGTGCACATTATGACAGTGTAACGTGGTGTTTGAAGTTCACAGTGTCACAGTGTACCCTGGTGTTTGACGTGCACAGTGTGTCAGTGTACCCTGGTGTTTGAAGTACACAGTGTGACAGTGTACCCTGGTGTATGAAGTACACAATGTGACAGTGTTTCCGGGCGATTGAAGTACAGTGTGTGACTGTGTTTGCTGGTATTTTAAGTTCACAGTGTTACAATGCTCCCGGTGTTTGAACTACACAGTGTGACAGTGTTCCCTGGGGATTGAGGTACACAGTGTGAGAGTTTTCCCTGGGAATTGCAGTACACAGTGTAACAGTGTTCCCTGGGGATTGAAGTACACAGTGTCACAGTGTACCCTGGGGATTGAAGTGCACATGTCACAGTCTACCCTGGGGATTGAAGTGCACAGTGTGATAGTGTACCGTGGTGATTGACGTACACAGTGTCACAGTGTACACTGGTGTTTGAAGTACACAGTGTCACAGTATACCCTGGTGTTTGAAGTCGACTGTGTTTCAGTGTTCCCTGGTGTTTGAAGTACACAGTGTGACAGTGTTCCCTAGTGTTTTACGTATACAGTGTGAGAGTGTTCCATGGGAATTGCAGTACACAGTGTGACAGTGTTCCCTGACGATTGAAGTACACAGTGTGACAGTGTTCCCTGGTGTTTGAAGTACACAGTGTGACAGTGTTCCCTAGTGTTTTACGTACACAGTGTGAGAGTGTTCCCTTGGAATTGCAGTACACAGTGTGATAGTGTTCCCTGGTGATTGAAGTGCACAGTGTGAGAGTGTTCCCTGGTGTTTGAAGTACACAGTGTGAGAGTGTTCTCTCGTGTTTGTAGTACACAGTGTGACAGCGTTCCCCGGTGTTTGATTTACACAGTGTGACAGTGTTCCCTTGTGTTTTACGTACACAGTGTGAGAGTGTTCTCTCGTGTTTGTAGTACACAGTGTGACAGCGTTCCCCGGTGTTTGATTTACACAGTGCGACAGTGTTCCCTAGTGTTTTACGTACACAGTGTGAGAGTGTTCCCTTGGAATTGCAGTACACAGTGTGACAGTGTTTCCTGGTGTTTTACGTACACAGTGTGAGAGTGTTCCCTGGGAATTGCAGTACACAGTGTGATAGTGTTCCCTGGTGATTGAAGTGCACAGTGTGAGAGTGTTCCCTGGCGTTTGAAGTACACAGTGTGAGAGTGTTCTCTCGTGTTTGTAGTACACAGTGTGACGGCGTTCCCCGGTGTTTGACGTACACAGTGTGACAGTGTTCTCTCATGTTTGAATTAGACAGTGTGACAGTGTTTCCTGGTGTTTGAAGTACACAGTGTGACAGTGTTCCCTGGTTTTTGAAGTGCATAGTGTGGCAGTGTTCCCTTGTGTTTGACGTACACAGTGTGACAGTGTCCCCTGGTGTTTGAAGTATGCAGTGTGACAGTGTTCTCTGGGGATTGAAGCACACAGTGTGAGAGTGTTGTCACGTGTTTGAACTGCACAGTGTTAAAGTGTACTCTAGGGATTGAATTTCAAAGTGTGACAGTGTTCCCTGGTGTTTGAAGTACACAGTGTGACAGTGTTCCCTGGGGATTGAAGTACACAGTGTGAGAGGTTTCCCTGGGAATTGCAGTACACAGTGTTGACATTGTTTCCTGATATGTTAAGTTCACAGTGTGACAATGCTCCCCGTGTTTGAAGTACACATTGTGACAGTGTTTTCTGGGGATTGAAGTGCACAGTGTGACAGTGTTCCCTGGTGTTTGAAGCACACAGTGTGACACTGTACCTTGGTGTTTGAATTACACAGTGTGTCCGTGTTCCCCAGTGTCTTATGTACACAGTGTGACAGTGTTCCCTGGGAATTGCAGTACACAGTGTGACAGTGTTCCCTGGAGATTGAAGTACACAGTGTGACAGTGTTCCCTAGTGTTTGTAGAACACAGTGTGACAGTGATCCCTGGTGTTTGAAGTGCGCAGTGTGAGAGTGTTCACTGGTGTTTGAATTGCACAGTCTGAGATTGTTCACTGGGGATTGAAGCACACTGTGTGACAGTGTTCCCTGGTGTTTCAAGTGCGCAGTGTGACAGTGTTCCCTGGTGTTTGAATTACACAGTTTGACAGTGTTCGCTAGTGTTTTACGTACACAGTGTGAGAGTGTTCCCTGGGAATTGCAGTACACAGTGTGATAGTGTTCCCTGGCGATTGAAGTACACAGTGTGACAGTGTTCCCTGGGAATTGCAGTACACAGTGTGATAGTGTTTCCTGGCGATTGAAGTGCACAGTGTGACAGTGTTCCCTGTGGATTGAAGTGCACAGTGTCAGAGTGTACCCTGGTATTTGAAGTGCTCAGTGTTACAGTGCTCCCAGTGTTTGTAGTACACAGTGTCACAGTGTTCCCTGTGGATTGAAGTACGCAGTGTGACAGTGTTTCCTGGTGTTTGAAGTGCACAGTGTGACAGTGTTCCCTGGTGTTTGAAGCACACAGTGTGACAGTGTTCCCTGGTGTTTGATTTACACAGTGTGACAGTGTTCGCTAGTGTTTTACGTACACAGTGTGAGAGTGTTCCCTGGGAATTGCAGTACACAGTGTAATAGTGTTCCCTGGCAATTGAAGTATACAGTGTCACAGTGTACCCTGGTATTTGAAGTGCTCAGTTTTACAGTGCTCCCAGTGTTTGGAGTACACAGTGTGACAGTGTTCCCCGGTGTTTGATGTACACAGTGTGACAGTGCTCTCTCGTGTTTGAATTAGACAGTTTGACAGTGTTTCCTGGTGTTTGAATTACACTGTGTGACAGTGTTCCCTGGGGGTTGAAGCACGCAGTGTGAGAGTGTTCTCTGGTGTTTGGTCTGCAGAGTGTTACAGTGTACTCTGGGGATTGAAGTTCACCGTGTGACAGTGTTCTCTGGGGGTTGAAGCACGCAGTGTGTTAGTGTTCTCTGGTGTTTGGACTGCAGAGTGTTACAGTGTACTCTGGGGATTGAAATACACAGTGTGACAGTGTTCTCTGGGATTGAAGCACACAGTGTGACAGTGTTTGCTAGTGTTTTACGTACACCGTGTGAGAGTGTTCCCTTGGAATTGCAGTACACAGTGTGATAGTGTTCCCTGGCGATTGAAGTACACAGTGTCACAGTGTACCCTGGTATTTGAAGTGCTCAGTGTTACAGTGCTCCCAGTGTTAGGAGTACACAGTGTGACAGTGTTGCCTGAGGATTGAAGTACGCAGTGTGACAGTGTTCCCTGGTGTTTGAAGTGCACAGTGTGAGAGTGTTCTCTGGTGTTTGGTCTGCAGAGTGTTACAGTGTACTCTGGGGATTGATGTACACCGTGTGACAGTGTTCTCTGGGGTTTGAAGCACACGGTGTGACAGTGTTCGCTAGTGTTTTACGTACACCGTGTGAGAGTGTTCCCTTGGAATTGCAGTACACAGTGTGACATTGTTCCCTGGTGATTGAAGCACGCAGTGTGTCATTGTTCCCTGGTGTTTGAAGTGCTCAGTGTTACAGTGCTCCCAGTGTTTGGAGTACACAGTGTGACAGTGTTCCCTGTGGATTGAAGTACACAGTGCGACAGTGTTCCCTGGTGTTTTACGTACACAGTGTGAGAGTGATCCCTGGTGTTTGAAGTACACAGTGTGACAGTGTTCCCTGTGGATTGAAGTACACAGTGTGAGAGTGTTCTCTCATGTTTGTAGTACACAGTGTGTCAGTGTTCCCCTGTGTTTGTAGTACACTGTGTGACAGTGTTCCCCTGTGTTTGTAGTACACAGTATGACAGTATTCTCTGCTGTTTGACGTACATAGTGTGACAGTGCTCCCTGGTGTTTGAAGTACACAGTGTGACAGTGGTCCCTGGTGTTTGAAGTACACAGTGTGACAGTTGACCCCGGACTTTGAAATGCACAGTGTGAGATTGGTCGCTGGTGTTTGAAATGCACAGTGTGACAGTGTTCCCTGGTGTTTGAATTACATAGTGTGACAATGTTCCCTAGTGTTTTACGTACACAGTGTGAGAGTGTTCCCTGGGAATTGCAGTACACAGTGTAACAGTGTTCCCTGGCGATTGAAGTGCACAGTGTGAGAGTGTTCCCTGGTGTTTGAAGCTCACAATGTGACAGTGTTCCCTTGGGTTTGAAATACACAGTGTGAGAGTGTTCTCTCGTGTTTGTAGTACACAGTGTGTCAGTGTTCCCCGGTGTTTGACGTACACAGTGTGACAGTGTTCTCTCGTGTTTGAATTAGACAGTGTGACAGTGTTTCCTGGTGTTTGAATTACACTGTGTGACAGTGTTCCCTGGTGTTTGAAGTGCAAAGTGTGACAGTGTTCCCTTGTGTTTGAAGTGCAAAGTGTGACAGTGTTCCCTTGTGTTTGAAGTACACAGTGTGACTGTGTTCCCTGGGGTTTGAAGTGCTCAGTGTTACAGTGCTCCCAGTGTTTGGAGTACACAGTGTGACAGTGTTCCCTGGGGATTGAAGTACGCAGTGTGACAGTGTTCCCTGGTGTTTGAAGTGCACAGTGTGACAGTGTTCCCTGGGGTTTGAAGTACACAGTGTGAGAGTGTTCTCTCATGTTTGTAGTACACAGTGTTACAGTGTACTCTAGGGATTGAAGTACACAGTGTGAGAGTGTTCTCTCATGTTTGTAGTACACAGTATTACAGTGTACTCTGGGGATTGAAGCACACAGTGCGAGAGTGTTGTCTCGTGTTCGAACTGCACAGTGTTAAAGTGTACTCTGGGGATTGAAGTACGCAGTGTGACAGTGTTCCCTGGTGTTTGAATTACACAGTAGGCAGTGTACCCTGGGGTTTGAAGCACACAATGTGACAGTGTTCCCTGGTGTTTGATTTAACCAGTGTGACAGTGTTCCCTAGTGTTTTACGTACACAGTGTGAGAGTGTTCCCTGGGAATTGCAGTACACAGTGTGATAGTGTTCCCTGGCGATTGAAGTGCACAGTGTGAGAGTGTTCCCTGGCGATTGAAGTGCACAGCGTGAGAGTGTTCCCTGGTGTTTGAAGTGCACAGTGTGACAGTGTTCTCTCATGTTTGAATTAGATAGTGTGACAGTTTTTCCTGGTTTTTGAATTACACTGTGTGACAGTGTTCCCTGGTGTTTGAAGTGCAAAGTGTGGCAGTGTTCCCTTGTGTTTGAAGTACACAGTATAATAGTGATCCCGCTGTTTGAAGCACACAGTGTGTCAGTGTTCTCTGGTGTTTGGACTGCAGAGTGTTACAGTGTACTCTGGCGATTGAAGTAGACAGTGTGAGAGTGTTCTCTGGTGTTTGGACTGCAGAGTGTTACAGTGTACTCTGGGGATTGAAGTACAAAGTGTGACAGTGTTCTCTGGGGATTGAAGCACGCAGTGTGAGAGAGTTCTCTGGTGTTTGGACTGCAGAGTGTTACAGTGTACTCTGGCGATTGAAGTACACAGTGTGAGAGTGTTCTCTCATGTTTGCAGTACACATTGTGTCAGTGTTCTCTGGGGATTGAAGCACACAGTGTGAGAGTGTTCTCCGGTGTTTGAAGTACACAGTGTGACAGTGGTCCCTGGGCTTTGAAATGCACAGTGTGAGATTGGTCGCTGGTGTTTGAAGTACACAGTGTGAGAGTGTTCCCTGGGAATTAAAGTATGCAGTGTGGCAGTGTTCCCTGGTGTTTGAATTACACAGTAGGCAGTGTACCCTGGGGTTTGAAGCACACAATGTGACAGTGTTCCCTGGTGTTTGATTTACACAGTGTGACAGTGTTCCCTAGTGTTTTACGTACACAGTGTGAGAGTGTTCCCTGG
>NW_025213135.1:27112-30887 GCF_004010195.1 Chiloscyllium plagiosum
GTGTACTCTAGGGATTGAAGTACGCAGTGTGACAGTGTTCCCTGGTGTTTGAAGTACACAGTGTGAGAGTGTTGTCTCGTGTTCGAACTGCACAGTGTTAAAGTGTACTCTAGGGATTGAAGTACGCAGTGTGACAGTGTTCCCTGGTGTTTGAAGTACACAGTGTGAGAGTGTTGTCTCGTGTTCGAACTGCACAGTGTTAAAGTGTACTCTAGGGATTGAAGTACGCAGTGTGACAGTGTTCCCTGGTGTTTGAAGTACACAGTGTGAGAGTGTTCTCTCATGTTTGTAGTACACAGTGTGTCAGTGTACTCTGGGGATTGAAGCACACAGTGCGAGAGTGTTGTCTCGTGTTCGAACTGCACAGTGTTAAAGTGTACTCTAGGGATTGAAGTACGCAGTGTGACAGTGTTCCCTGGTGTTTGAAGTACACAGTGTGAGAGTGTTCTCTCATGCTTGTAGTACACAGTGTGTCAGTGTTCCCCTGTGTTAGTAGTACACAGTATGACAGTATTCTCTGCTGTTTGACTTACATAGTGTGACAGTGTTCCCTGGTGTTTGAAGTACACAGTGTGACAGTGGTCCCTGGTGTTTGAAGTACACCGTGTGACAGTGTTCCCTGTGGATTGAAGTACACAGTCTCACAGTGTACCCGAGTATTTGAAGTGCTCAGTGTTACAGTGCTCCCAGTGTTTGAATTACACAGTGTGATAGTGTTCCCTGTGGATTGAAGTACGCAGTGTGACAGTGTTCCCTGGGTTTGAAGTACACAGTGTCACCGTGTACCCTGGTGTTTGAATTACACAGTGTGACAGTGTTCCCTGGTGTCTGAAGCACACAGTGTGACAGTGTTCGCTAGTGTTTTATGTACACAGTGTGAGAGTGTTCCCTGGGAATTGCAGTACACAGTGTAATAGTGGTTCCTGGCGATTGAAGTACACAGTGTCACAGTGTACCCTGGTATTTGAAGTGCTCAGTGTTAAAGTGCTCCCAGTGTTTGGAGTACACAGTGTGACAGTGTTCCCTGGGGATTGAAGTACGCAGTGTGACAGTGTTCCCTGTGGTTTGAAGTACACAGTGTGACAGTGTTCTCTAGTGTTTGCTTTACACAGTGTGACAGTGTTCTCTGGGGTTTGAAGCACACAGTATGACAGTGTTCCCTAGTGTTTTACGTACACAGTGTGAGAGTGTTCCCTGGGAATTGCAGTACACAGTGTAATGTTTGAAGTCCACAGTGTGAGAGTGTTCCCTGGGGATTAATGTGTGCAGTGTGACAGTGTTCCCTGGGGATTGAAGTGCACAGTGTGACAGTGTTCCCTGGTGTTTGAATTATACAGTGTGACAGTGTTCGCTGGTGTTTTACATACACAGTGTGAGAGTGTTCCCTGGGAATTGCAGTACACAGTGTGATAGTGTTTCCTGGCGATGGACGTGCAACGTGTGATAGTGTTCCCTGGAGATTGAAGTTCAAAGTGTGAGAGTGTTCCCTGGTGTTTGAAGCTCACAATGTGACAGTGTTCCCTGGGGATTGAAGTGCACAGGGTGAGAGTGTTCCCCGGTGTTTGACGTACACAGTGTGACAGTGTTCTCTCGTGTTTAAATTAGACAGTGTGACAGTGTTTCCTGGTGTTTGAATTACACTGTGTGACAGTGTTCCCTGGTGTTTGAAGTACACAGTGTGACATTGTTCCCTGGTGTTTGAAGTGCAAAGTGTGACAGTGTTCCCTTGTGTTTGTAGTACACAGTATGACAGTGTTCTCTCGTGTTTAAATTAGACAGTGTGACATTGTTCCCTGGTGTTTGAAGTGCAAAGTGTGGCAGTGTTCCCTTGTGTTTGAAGTACACAGTGTGACAGTGTACCCTGTGGATTGAAGCACACAGTGTGAGAGTGTTCTCTGATGTTTGAACTGCAGAGTGTTACAGTGTACTCTGGGGATTGAAGTACACAGTGTGACAGTGTTCCCTGTAGATTGAAGTACACAGTGTCACAGTTTACCCAGGTATTTGAAGTGCTCAGTGTTACAGTGCTCCCAGTGTTTGAAGTACACAGTGTGAGAGTGTTCCCTGGGGATTAAATTACGCAGTGTGACAGTGTTCCCTGGGGTTTGAAGTATGCAGTGTGACTGTGTTCTCTAGTGTTTGTATTACACAATGTGACAGTGTTCCCTGGTGTTTGAATTGCATAGTGTGACAGTGTTCCCTTGTGTTTGTCGTACACAGTGTGACAGTATTCCCTGGGATTTGATGTGCACAGTGTGACAGTGTTCCCTGGTGTTTGAATTACACAGTGTGACAGTGGCCCCTGGTGTTTGAAGTGCACATTGTGACAGTGTTCCCTGGGGTTTGCAGTACACAGTGTGACAGTGGCCCCTGGTGTCTGAAGTGCACATTGTGACAGTGTTCCCTGGGGTTTGCAGTACGCAGTGTGACAGTGTTCCCTGGTGTTTGAAGTACACAGTGCGACAGTGTTCCCTAGTGTTTAACGTACACAGTGTGAGAGTGTTCCCTGGTGTTTGAAGTGTACAGTGTGACTGTGTTCCCTGGGGTTTGAAGCACACAGTGTGACAGTGTTCCCTGGTGTTTGAATTACAGTGTGACAGTGTTCCCTAGTGTTTAACGTACACAGTGTGAGAGTGTTCCCTGGGAATTGCAGTACACAGTGTGACTGTGTTCCCTGGTGTTTGAAGTGCACAGTCTGAGAGTGTTCACTGGTGTTTGAAGTGCACAGTGTGACAGTGTTCCCTTGTGTTTGAAGTGCACAGTGTGACAGTGTTCCCTTGTGTTTGAAGTGCGCAGTGTGAGAGTGTTCACTGGTGTTTGAAGTGCACAGTCTGAGATTGTTCACTGGGGATTGAAGTACACAGTGTGACAGTGATCCCTGGTGTTTGAAGTGCGCAGTGTGAGAGTGTTCACTGGTGTTTGAAGTGCACAGTGTGAGAGTGTTTCCTTGTGTTTGTAGCACACAGTGTGACTGCGTTCCCTGGTGTTTGACATACACAGTGTGACAGTGTTCCCTGGTGTTTGAATTACACAGTGTGACAGTGTTCCCTGGTGTTTGAAGTGCATAGTGTGGCCATGTACCTTTGTGTTTGAAGTACACAGTATAATAGTGACCCCGCTGTTTGAAGCACACAGTGTGACAGTGTTCTCTGGGGATTGAAGCACACAGTGTGAGAGTGTTCTCTGGGGATTGAAGCACAAAGTGTGAGAGTGTTCTCTAGTGTTTGAAGTGCACAGTGTTACAGTGTTCCCTGTGGATTGAAGCACACAGTGTGACAGTGTTCCCTGTGGATTGAAGCACACAGTGTGATAGTGTTCTCTGGGGATTGAAGCACAAAGTGTGAGAGTGTTCTCTGGTGTTTGAACTGCACAGTGTTACAGTGTACTCTGGGGATTGAAGTTCACAGTATTACAGTGTACTCTGGGGATTGAAGTTCACAGTGTTACAGTGTACTCTGGGGATTGAAGTACACAGTGTGACAGTGTTCCCTGGGGATTGAAGTACACAGTGTCACAGTGTACCCTGGTATTTGAAGTGCTCAGTGTTACAGTGCTCCCAGTGTTTGAAGTACACAGTGAGACAGTGTTCCCTGGGGATTGAAGTACGCAGTGTGACAGTGTTCCCTGGTGTTTGCAGTACACAGTGTGACAGTTTTCTTTGGTGTTTGAAGTACACAGTGTGAGAGTGTTCCCTGGGGTTTGTAGTGCACAGTTTGACAGTCTTCCCTGGGGATCGAAGTGCACAGTTTGAGAGTGCTCCTTGGTGTTTGAATTA
>NW_025213136.1:0-3784 GCF_004010195.1 Chiloscyllium plagiosum
GGACATTTGTTCATTAAACTTGGAGACCTGTGAACAGTGGCGTGCCCCAAAGATCAATAGTGGGTCCACTGCCTTTTGTCAATTATACAAATCATTTGCATTTGAGTATATGAAGTATGGTCAGTAAATTTGTAGATAATACCAAATTTGTTGGTGTCATCGACAGTGAAGAATGATCTTTCAGACTATAATGGGACTTTGCTTAGGTGAACCGAGGAGTGGCAGATGGAGTTTATTTTAGTTAAATGTGAGGTGTTGTAGTTTGGCAGGACACATCAAGGCAAGACATGTAGGTAGGGTCCAATCGAAAGCTGCCAATCAATGAGGATTCCATTGAAATGATCGAATCCCTGCAGTGAGGAAACAGGCTATTCGGCCAATCGAGGCCACACCGAACCTCTAAACAGTCTCCCCCGGACAAACCCCTACCCAATCTCTCTGAGCCTGCATTTTCCATGGCTAATCCAACTCACCTACACATCCCTGGGTAGTATATGCAATTTAGAATGGCCAATCTACCCTTATCGGTATGTCTTTATACTGTTCGAAGAAAACATAACATCCGGAAGAAAATCATACAGACAGGGGAGAATGTGCAAACACCACACAGACAGTCATTCAAGGATGGAATTAAACCCAGATCGCTGCGCTCTGAAGCAGCAATGCTAGTCACTGAACTACTGTGTCACGTTGTGGTGCAGGTTCTCCGTTTCTTGTAAGTGCCGTCACAGGTAGACAGCGTAGTGATGAAGGCACTTGGTGATCTTCCCTTTATTGGTTTGTGCTTTGAGTCTAAATATTTGCATGACATGTTGCATCTATACAGAACATTGTTTTGGCCACTTTTGTAATATTGCCTTTAATTCTGGTCTCCCTGCTGTCGGAAAGGTGTTGTCAAACTTGAAAGGGTACAGAAGAGATTTAAAAGAATGCTGCAGGTGTTGGAGCGTTAGAGTTATAGGGAGAGTTTGAATAGGCTGGGACTATTTTCAAGTGTTGAGGCCGAGAGGTGACCTTAAAGACGTTTATAAAAGCATGAGCGGCATAGATAAGGTAAACAGTCAATGTATTTTCCCAGGATAGGCAAGTCCAAAATTAGAAGACAAAGGTTTAAGGTGAGAGGGGAAAGATTTAAATAGGGACACTTTCACACAGAGACTGCTGTGTGTATGGATTGAACAGCCAAAAGAGGTGATGGAGGCAGGTACAGTTACACCATTTAAAAGGCATTTGGATGAATACATGCATGGGGAGTGTTTAGAGGGATATGGGCCAACTGCTGGCAAGGAGGGAGAGATTGATTTAGGATATTTGATAGGTATGGACGATCAGACCGAAAGGTCTTTTTCCGTGCTGTATATCTCTGAGACTCTCTTGCCTCTTGAGTGTATAACACAGGAACAGGAGGAGGCTATTCAGCTTCTGAATTCTTGAGTCAACTTGTTTGCTCAATTGCTGAGATTAAAATACAAAAATACATCATTCAGATTTTGATGGTGTTTTACAGAAACAGGAGAAAGGCTTTTAGTCTAGAGAAGCTGTAAGGAATGTGAAGAGGCCATTCAGTCCCTCAATACCATTCCACAGGAGCACCAGGTAAATGCAGAGCTATTGGAGCCTGTTAGTCAGTAGCCGGGGGAGGACAGCTAATTTTGCAAACCTTGGATCAGGAGGCAGTCATTCGGCTACCCAAGATTGGGATACAGGAACAGGACTGAAAAATGTGTTGCTGGAAAAGCTCAGCAGGTCAGGCAGCATCCAAGGAGCAGGAAAATCCACGTTTCTGGCATAAGCCCTTCTTCAGGAAGGGCCCGAAACATCGATTCTCCTGCTCCTTGGATGCTGCCTGACCTGCTGCGCTTTTCCAGCAACACAATTTTCAATATTTATCTCCAGTATCTGCAGTCCTCACATTCTCCTACACAGGAACAGGAGGCAGTTATTCAACTGCTTGATATTGGGACACAGGGACAGGAGGGAGTCACTCAGTGCTCGAAAATGGGGCACAGGGAAATCTGGAGGTTAGTGAGGTCCCAGGATCCTGTTACACAGCAGGAGGTGACTCACTCCCCACCAGTATGGGACACTAGGAGAGAGGGGGAGTTTGCTTGGAACAAGCAGAAATATATGAACAAATTTCATTAGTGGTCCATTCAATCCTGCCCCAACATTCACTAAGACGACGGCTGATCTGATGGTGATTCCATCATTGTATTTTACGGAGACTGTCCTCTCTGCAGCCTCTGCTCCATTTGTTGGGCATGTTGCAGACCCAGATGCTGTAACAACAGTCACCATGACTCATCCAGAGGGATGGGTCTAACCAGATGTGTCAAGATTTGAAGAGTCCAATCACAAGAATTAAAACACAAAACAAAGGCATTGCCAGATATTTAGTACTCTCACATTCGCAATCCAACTCACCTAACCAGCCCATCCATTACATATTCAGGGTGGAGCACTGTGTAGGTCCGGCTAGTGTACAGCTGTATGCAACCCAGCTATGTCCAGAGTGAAACTCTGTGCAGCCCACGCAATGCTTGATCTATAATCCTGGGCTAAATGTCCAGCGTGGGGAGCTGTGCAGTCCGCGCTGTTTCATTCATATATAAACCCAGGCTATTGCATTGTTCGGTAACACTGTGTTAGATCACTACCTAGTGTGGAGAAACATGTAACCAATGCTGGAAGTGACAGGATGTGCAGCTCCCATCCATTTACAGCTCCATATCTCCACTGTGCCTTGACAAGGGGTGCTGCGAATATGATAGTCATTGCGAGGAAGAGATGTAAATGGAAACAGTTTAAATGCCAATAGTTCTGATTAAGGCACGTATCACTCGAGTATTTAAATATGAAATAACTGAGATAATAATCAATGAGGTTTTGTGAATGGTGCAAACAAATAAGGGGGGTGGTGGTAATGTTACAGTGGTTGCACTATAAGACTTCAAATAATCAATGGGAATTAGTGGAACAAATATGCAGGGAGACTGGCGAGAATTGCAGGAACATTAGGGTTGTCAAAATAGGTGATTTTAATTATCCTAACATAGATTGGGACTTCCAGAGGATTAAGAACTTAGATGGAACGTAATTTGTTAAGTGTGTTCAGGAAAGCTTCCACAAGTAGCATGTAGAGGGTTCTACTCGTGAACGGACAAACTCGACCTACTGTTGGGAAATAGGGCAGGATAGGTGATGGAGGTAAAGTGTGGGAGCATTTTGGTTAAAGTGACTAGAGCTGTATTAATTTTAAAATAGTTATGGTCGGGACAAAATTGGTCCACAGATTCAAGTTCTAAATTGGGACAAGGCATATTTTGCTGGAATCAGTCAAGGGATTGCAGGGGTTGATTGGAGTAGTTTGTTTCCAGGTAAAAGGATCCCAGGCAAGTGGGAGGGCTTCTAAAGTGAGAGAGCGCGAGTTCAAAGTCTCTATGTTCCTGTGAGGATGAAGGGAAAGTGAGGCTGGAAGAGAGAACCCTGGATGACAAGAGATATTGAGGCTCTGGCCAGCAAAGAAAGGAAACGTCGCTCAGGTACAGGCAGCTGGGACCAAGGGAATCTCTGGAGGTACACAGGGGTTACAGGAGTTTAGATTAGATTACATTACATTACATTACAGTGTGGAAACAGGCCCTTCGGCCCAACAAGTCCACACCGACCCGCCGAAGCGCAACCCACCCATACCCCTACATTTACCCCTTGCCTAACACTACGGGCAATTTAGTATGGCCAATTCACCTGACCCTGCACATCTTTGGACTGTGGGAGGAAACCG
>NW_025213136.1:4838-6498 GCF_004010195.1 Chiloscyllium plagiosum
CTGACTGTGTGGAGTTTGCACATTCTCCCCGTGTCTGCGTGGGTTTCCTCTGGGTGCTTCGGTTTCCTCCCACAGTCCAAAAATGTGCAGGTCATGTGAATTGGCCATGCTAAATTGCCCGTAGTGTTAGGTGCAGGGGTAAATGTAGGGGAATGGATCTGGGTGGGTTGCGCTTCAGCGGGTCAGTTTGGACTTGTTGGGCCGAAGGTTCTGTTTCCACACTGTAAGTAATCTAAGTCTTGCATTTTGGAAAATCAAATCCAGGTAGGAGTTTAATGATGAATGAGAGGACCTTAAGGAATGTAGTGGAACAAAAGAACGTTGGAGATCAGGTGCACGGTTATCGAAATTTGAGTCACAGATACACAGGATAGTGAAGAAGGCTGTTGGCACACTGGCCTACATCAGGACATTGAGTATAGAAGTTGGGACGTTATTTTGCAGTTGTACAGGATGTTGGTAAGGCTGCAGTTGGAGTACTGTGTTCAGTTTGTTCACCTTGCTCTAGAAAGGATATTATTGAACTAGAAAGAGAGTAGAAGAAATTTGCAAAGATGCTTCCTGGGTTAAAGGCTCCAAGTTATAGGTACAGGTTGTATAGTTTTGAACTTATTTCTTTACAGCGTAGGAAACTGAGCGGGTTCTTATAGAAGTGCAACTCTTATCAAATCATGAGAGGCGTGCATGGGTTGAGTACTTCAAAATTTTTCCCAAATTTGGGGAATCGAGGACTAGAGGACATCCATTAATGTTTGGAAAGGAAAAAAAAAATAAAGAAAGGAACCTGAGGGGCAACGTTTTTACACAGAGTGTGGTACGCACATGGAATGAGCTGCCAATGGAAGTGATTGAGGTTGGTACAATAACAATATTGAAAAGGCATTTGGACAAATGCACAGATAGGAAAGGATTAGAGGGATACAGAATAAGGGGAAGGAAATGCGGAGAGTGTGGATTGACATTTTGGTTGGCATGGACCAGCTGGGCCAAATGGTCAATCATACTGGCAGTCTCGTGTAATATGACTGTAAATGAGTGTTTTGGAGTGGAGACAGAGGGGGGAGACGTCATGGACGGATATGTTCACAGGTTGCAGAATGCTGAAATGAAGACATTTCGATCGTATCATGCAACACGGGTCAGTATTATGAAGAATTATGAGTGAAAGGGATATTGCTGTGAGTTCAGGCGATGGAGAGTTTCGGATGACCATTTGTTCTGCAGCTTTGTAATTGGGAGTGAGGACAGCAGAGTCTTAGCCTCACTGGGCTGAACCTAACAAAAAACTGTCTCAGTGACATTTTCATTGAGTGTGACATTGGGGTTGTCTGCACAAGGCCGAGCTAGTTTCCTGGTGCTATCTTACCAAACTCACCTCATTAACTAACCACCCCACCCCATGGTGTCCCTCTCATTCAATGCCAGCCCGATTCTCCCACCCATCATGACTGAAGGCACTCACCATCGCCGGTATGCCCCTAGATATTCTGTGATCCCTGGCACTGGTGCCATCTCTAAAAGGCCAATGGGTACACGATTGCGCTTTGTCAGTTCAGATCTGCCCTGCACAGTTTACTCCGAGCATGGTAGCTAAGGGGAAATTACACCACGGTTTGTCGACAGGGGCACGAAGGTCCTGGTGGCTGGGCTAGTACAGAGG
>NW_025213136.1:6992-9313 GCF_004010195.1 Chiloscyllium plagiosum
GATATCCAATCACAATTAGTCATCCTGGTTATTTCACTTGTCTCACGTTATTGCATTCAGCCAAAGATAGCTTCCAAAAACTTGACTCATTATAAAATACAATTTCTAGCAGAGAACAATTTTATCTTCAGCCGTTATCATGACGATTATTTCAAATATACCTTTTACTTTGTCATGAAAATTCCAATTGCCCTTGGTCTGTGACTGATTCTGTGTGAAACAGTTACACAGTCTCCCACTCATTTGGTTGGTTGGTTGGTTTGTGATGCAGAGGGAGGACACCAGCGCAGGTTCAATTCCCCACACTGACAGAGACTACCATGAAGGGGACGCTCTCTCAACCTCACCCGAGGTACGGTGACCCTCAGGATAAACCACCCTGAGTGGTCTCTCCAATGAGAATTCTTTGGGACTCTATTCTATCAAAGTTAGCATTTTAATTTTTTAACAATATTTTTTATTGAAAAATAGATTTTTATTATTGTATTAAACAAATAACAAAACAACTCAAATAACTGAACAAAATTACACCCAATTGCATGTACATACAAAACAAGTTAAAATGTCTAAACAGACAGAAGAGAAACAAAAACTAAACAATAAACAATAAATAAATAATACGGTTCAGTATAACAAAACGATAGTTCTCGTTCTTCGAGAGCATTACACATTCATATGTTCATAATTATTCATTTTAGATTCATTTGACAATATCGTCATAGCTATATAAAAGCCATTTTTAGAGTGGCAGATAAGCCTGTATCGCAGTAATCCAAAAAAGGTTGCCATATCTTATATAAATCTCTGCTTTTTGGGGCACCATACTGGTGAGAAAGTCCAAAGGGATATTCTCCATGATGAACTTACAAGGACCCAACAGGCCCAGGGGGTTTTCAGACATCCAACATGACAGAATATTTTTCCTAGCACAGGAAGTATGGGAGAGATACTAAACGAGTATGTTGCATCAATATTTACTGTGGATGATATAAAATGTAGGGAAATAGATGGTGACACCTTGCAAAAATGTCCATATTACAGAGGTGGAAGTGCTGGATATCTTGAAACGGGTCCCCAGGACCTGATCAGGTGTACCTTAGAACTCTGTGGGAAGCTAGAGAAGAGATTGCTCGGCCTCTTGCTGAGATATTTGTAAAATGGATAGTCACAGGTGAAGTGCCGGAAGACTGGAGGTTGGATAACGTGGTACCATTGTTTAAGAAGGGTGGTAAGGACATGCCAGGGAACTATAGACCAGTGAGCCTGACGTTGGTGGTGTGCAAGTTGTTGGAAGGAATCCTGAGGGACAGGGTGTGCATGTATTTGGAAAGGCAAGGACTGATTAGAGATAGTCAACATGGCTTTGTGCATGAGAAATCATGTCTCACAAACCTGATTGAGTTTTTTGAGGAGTAACAAAGAGGACTGATGAGGGCAAAGGTGTAGATGTGATGAATATGGACTTCAGTAAGGCTTTTGATAAGATTCCCCTTATGAGACTGATTAGCAAGGTTAGATCTCATGGAACACAGGGAGAACTAGCCATTTGGATACAGAACTGGCTCAATGGTAAAAGACAGAGGGTAGTGGTGGAGGGTTGTTTTTCAGACTGGAGGCCTGTGACCAGTGGAGTGCCACAAGGATCGGTGCTGGATTCACTACTTTTTGTCATTGACATAAATGATTTAGGTGCGAGCATAAGAGATACAGTTAGTAAGTTTGCAGATGACACCAAAATTGGAAGTGTAGTGGACAGCGAAGAGGGTCACCTCAGATTACAACGGGATCTTGACCAAATGGCCAATGGGCTGAGAAGTGGCAGGTGGATGTTAATTCAGATAAATGTGAGGTGCTGTATTTTGGGAAAGCAAATCTTAGCAGGACTTTTACATGTAATGGTAAGGTCGCAGGGAGTATTGCTGAACAAAGAGACCTTGGAGTGTAGGTTCATAGCTCTTTGAAAGTGGAGTCGCAGGTAGCTAGGATAGTGATGAAGGCATTTGGTATGATTTCCTTTATTGGTCTGAGTATTGAGTACAGAAGTTGGAAGATCATGTTGCGGCTGTACAGGATATCGGTTAGGCCACTGTTGTAATATTGCGTGCAATTCTGGTCTCTATCGTATTGGAAACATATTGTGAAACTTGAAGGAGTTCAGAAAAGATTTACAAGGAGGTTGCCAGGGTTAGAGGATTTGAGTTATAGAGAGAAGCTGAACAGGCTGGGGCTATTTTCCCTGGAGTGTCAGAGGCTGAGGGGTGACATTATAGAGGTTTACAAACTTATGATGGGCATGGATAGGGTAATTAGGTAAAGTCTTT
>NW_025213136.1:14536-15680 GCF_004010195.1 Chiloscyllium plagiosum
TTCCTGAAGAAGGGCTTATGCCCGAAACGTCGATTCTCCTGTTCCCTGGATGCTGCCTGACCTGCTGCGCTTTTCCAGCAACACATTTCCAGCTCTGATCTCCAACATCTGCAGACCTCACTTTCTTCTTATAAATTATTTATAAAATTCACTCGGAAATCCATCAGGAACGTGCGCCTTTACATTCTGAAGCTGCTTCACACTCTCCTGCGCTGACAATGGTGCATTAAGGCACAACACCTATTCAGCGGTTCCTCCTGGAAAACCCAGGTTCTTGAAAAATGACTCCATCTTAATCCATCTATCCTCAAAATGTTCAGTCTGAAATAATTCGGAGAAAAATCTCGGACAGGCTGCATTAATCTTTCTGGAATCGGAGGGAAGGATCCTAGTACCTTCCCTACTTGAGGTAATGGCTTGGGGGGGCGCTCGTTTTCCTGGCAAATTAGGCTAAATACTTGCCTGGCTTATCATGACGTTCAACAGCCTTTGTTTTGCAAAAGTAAGTTCCTTCTTGGTTGTCTGTGTGAGTGTGGAATTCACTGTAGACCGAAGCATTGTGATCCTCTGCAGCTTAACCACTGAGAGTCTATCACAGTATGCCCACTCGGCCCTCAGCCGTGTTTCAAACAAACATTGCTGCTCCCCCTTCTGCCGTTTCCTGAGGAATAATGATTCCCTTGGCATGAGCGTTAGCAGTTTCCTATAGAATGAATGGCTTACTGGTTGAATCTGAATTAATGGCTAAGAAAGGTCTGAAATCATTACAGAAATACTCAATGAACTAACTAGCTTTAAGAAAAAAGGGATCCATTCGCCAGCATCTCGAAACTCTTATACTGCTTCATGGTCAGAAATGATAATTATCGCAATTGTGCAGGATGCCACCGAATCTAAGATTGTTGCAGGGATGTGGAAGAGATCAACCTTCGTGTGCCATTTCTGCGGGTTAAAGGAGAAAATAAAATCCCTACTTGTGAGATAGATCTGCCTCCAGACATCCACCACCTCTAGTTCTGCACAAAAATCAACTAATTGCTTACATGATGACGAGGTATTGGGGACCTTTGGACATTCTGTCCACTGTGTGGTCCATAAGACAGTTGAAATCATCCACACTAATGCACCACGAGGCAAGGTAACT
>NW_025213136.1:15707-17663 GCF_004010195.1 Chiloscyllium plagiosum
GGAAGATTCTTCCTATCCAATATGGCTTCTCCCCTACTCCTACTATTAATAAAACGAGAAATAAACCCGACCAAACCCGCCCTGCTGTAATGTCAAATGTTCCTTGTCATCAAGGTGCATCTCCTGCAATAGGACAACATCCACCCTCTCCTTTCTAAGACTAGAAAGTACATTTTCCTTCTTGACTGGATGATGGCTCCGCTAATTGTTCCAGGTACACCATTTAAACACATCATTATCCATAACTGTAGCAACATTTGAGCTGTACAGAGGAAGAAATCGAATTGCACATCACTGATCATGAATGAAAAAAAGACTCATAGAGCTTAAAAACAACACAAACTAAGACTACTACATCTAACAAGCTCTCAAAACTTTCCAAAACTAAACACATAAAAAAAGAAACAAAATCCAAAGTGTCAATGACATTCGATAGGGAATTTACCCCACGCTCGTCCAGTGGGGACGGTTACATATCCCAAAACTTTATCTTCTGCCCGCTACCAATATGACATCCATGGCAATTAACAACAAAAATCGGGCTGCAACTGCCCTTTGGTCGGTTTTTAATCATCACAACTACATTTGTAACCCGTTCCAGCTTGAGCCGCACCCCAGACACAAGCAAGGAAAGAGAAAAAGAGTAGTAATACTAATGAAGAAGTTAAAAGTGAGTACTCTACCCATCCCTGACTATAATTTAACACTGGTTAATACCAGTAAAGTCCAAGAAAATTTCTTTAAGAGAGAAACATGATTATCTAAACATCCATCTTACTTTAAAATGTCCACAAAGGTTTCGCTTTCTCTGGAGAGTCAGAAGAGTGTATGGATCCATTGAAAGCAATACGGAGCACCGCTGGGTACCGTAAGGAATACTGAATCCCGAGTTCCCTTGCTCTTCTCTTGATATCATCAAAATATTTTCTTTCCTGAATCACCGCCATTGAAATGTCCTGAAAGAACATAATACTGGAGCCCTCATGAATTAAAGCCAGTTCTCAATAAACTCACTGGCTGACCACCTTCCGTCCGGTCCAGCAAACGGACGATGTGAACATTCTTCATCCTGCCCCTGTTCTCGAGATGGTCGTCATGTTCAGTTAAGGTATGGAAGTGTTTTCAAAGGCGAGGATCCTCTCTTGAAAGGAATCGATCGCGGTCTCTGCCACTGCAGTTCGGCCTTTGACATCGTCTGTTCTGTTTCCAAGGCTGTCAAGTTGCTGGTCATGTTTTTGGCGCACGGCTGAGAGCGGCTGTATACACTGCTGAACCCTTCTTCAATCATGGCTTCAATCATTTCACATAACTTGGTGAACTCAGTGACCAAGGCCTGGTGAGTAACTGGGTCCATGGAACGAGCAGAGTGGGTTGTAGCTACAGCCTCGAGCAGGCTCGATGCTTCTGATGGGTGCACCGTGTGTTGGGACTTACTCTATCCTTTCCCGTGTTTTGTCATTTCCACTTGATAAAACGGGATTAGTAAAGATTCTATCGCTCTTTATAGTGTTGAATTTTACGCAAATGGCTGGGATGGGATGGTTTAGAGAGCCACTTTGCCCATGCAGTGATGCAGAGCCCAGCAAAGCAGACCTTCCGGATCACCGCCATCTTGGATTCCCCCTTAATGTTTTATTGATATTATCGTTTCATTTTGCATTATATTCCTGGATGTTCTGGACCTGTGTAATTTGATACCACTGTTTACCTTTTCCCCTACGCTGCAAATCGCTGCCCATTCCTCCATAATCCTTGACTCTGTTGTTATTCATGAACCTTCTGTCGGTACCTCAAAAATATTCAATATTTCTGCCTCCAATGGTCTGTGGGGAAGAGTGTTCCAAAGGCTCTCAGCACTTTGAGAAAACAATTATAAACATTATGAACCGAGTGTGAGATTAGTTTTTTTGTGTGTCTCCTTATCTGAGAAAGGATATAATTACATTGAAAGCAGTC
>NW_025213136.1:17930-21235 GCF_004010195.1 Chiloscyllium plagiosum
TATCATCGGCCATATCACCAACCTGGTTACATTTAAAATTTGCTGTGAGCAGTGGAGGAGTGGGACGAGAAAAGGAAATGGTGACACCCTCCATCCTCAGTCACAACTGAAGTGAGAAGAAATTCACAAAGTGGGAATTTATTCAAGTAGGAATCCTCTTTCCCAGAAGTTTGGGATGGCTGAATCTTTATATTATAACGAGGCTGGCTTCGTCTGATTTCCCATAGACAGGTGAATCAGGGATAATGGTGCATGGAGAGAAAAGTGCAGCTGGAACCACAATGAGATGAGCCATGACCTCATTTATTGGTGGAGTAGTGTCAAAGGGCCGAATGGCTCGCTCGTGTCCCTCAGCCCTATGTTCTGATGTTTCAATCAGCCCTTCCGCCCTGCTACACACAGATAGATCGAGGCCACTCCGATGGTTGGGTGTAGTTTTGGAAATGTACTTGGAAAATCCAGGCTGGATCAGGAAGTGATCCTCACCCCCAATCCCTGTTTCCAGGCTTCCCCTCTCTGTAACCTCTGCCCCAGATGTAAGTCATGTCCCAGACCCAGATTCGCTGTGAATACAGCCCCCATACTCCACCCGGGGTAAACTCAAACAAATCCTCTGCTCATCTCAATGTAGTATTACACAACACAACTTCCAGGAAAATAACCAGTTACTTTCCAAAAGCATAACATGTGAAATTAATAAATAGGAACAACAGTAGGCTATTCGGTCCCTCAAGCTTGCCCTGTCATTTAATACGAACATGGCTGATCTACTCCAGAGCTCGACTCCACTTTCTTGCCGACTCCTTGATGAGAGTGGATTAGGTATATACATGCTGGGTGTTTGTACTGTCCAAATTTGTTGTCCCTCCACACCTCTCCAGGTTAGGGAATTCCAGACATTCACTACCTTCTGAGAGAAGACATCACTTTGCATCGCAGACTGAAACTGATGTTCCATATTCGGTATCTATGTCATTGAGTTCGAGACTTCACCCGGGAAAGGTAACAACTTCTCAACATCTACCACGTCAACCCCTCTCTGTGTCTTGTATTGTTTCAGCAGTATCACTCCTCATTCATTTAAACCCCAATGAATAATCACCTCACCATTTTAGAGATTCTCAATAAAACAAACCTTTCATCCCAGGAACCAGTCTAATGAACCAACCTAGTTTCTTGTTGCATCAGCATGCTGACTTTATGTTTCACACACAGGAAGACTCGAATCTCTTTGTACTGCTCCTTTTCTGGAAGTCCCCTCCATTAAATAACAGCCTGCCTTTTGGTTCTCAGTGTCATCCACAAACTTGGAAGTATATTGCACACAACTCCCTCCTTCAGGCTGTCAGTACAGATTGTAAATATTTGATGCCATCGGACTCATAACTGTGGTACTCCAGCAGAAACACCTTTATCATGAAGATCCATTAAGCCTGACTCTCAGATTGCTATGAGCTCACCAATCATCATCCCATGTTAATAATTATCTTTCATCCTATGAACTTCTGTCTTGTGTAAGAACTTTCATTTTGTCATACCTTGTGGAAAATCTCTGGCAAGCCTCGTGTCTAACAGATCCCCTTTATCAAATCCGCTTGTTACATTCTCAGGCATCTCCAGATATAATTTGCATGATTTTACAGGGCAAAGTATGATTTCCATATCACAAAACTACTCTGACCCTGCGTGAAGTTTTTCTAAATGTCTATGCTGGCCAGGTTTTCCAAATTAAGCTTGTCCCATCTGCTTTCATTTGGCCTATATGCCTCTAAATGTTTCCCATCTATATGTTTATCCAAATGAATTTTAAATGTTGTAGCTGTACTGGCATCTACCACTCTTTCTCTGGCAGCTCATTCCATACTCACACCACCCTCTGTTCCTTTTAAATCTTTCATATATCACCTTAAACCTGTGCCTTCTATGGCATAGCTCCCCCATGCCGTTGGAAAGATCTTGGCTATTCACCCTATCCATATCACTCATGATTTTAGAAGCTTTTACAATGTCACCACCCAACCTCCTTTACTCCATCTGATACTAATTTCAAGAACAACCATTTAAAGGTAAGCACTGCAAATTTGAAACAGTATTAAACATGACAGGTAAACAATACTCAGCCCAAACTTCATATGGTGATTTGTTTTTCTCCATATTACAATACGAAGGCAGCATGAAATGCTTACTAGTGCCAATAAGAAGTCAAGCACCTGGATTCATTTTTCTAAAGGGGGCAATGATCTCGACTATGAAAACGCATCTATGGCCAGATCTATATAATGCCACATAGTCAAAATTCTCCCTCCTGTCCTCCCTATGATCTTGTCTGGCTGTGTCTTCTTTATCTTGCACTCAATAGAGAGAACCCCTTTCCTCCATTTACACCTTAATTTAAACACATTTTGCATCACCCACTCGTTCACCAGTGCTAAAAGCCCGTTTATCTTTGCCACACCCACTTTTCCTTGTCACCCATCCTCCACCTCTGACAAAGGATTAAAAATCCCAGTTTCCAATCCTTTTCAGTTCTGAAGAAGTGCCACACTGGGCTTGAAATGTTATCGCTTTTTCTCTGTCTCTGCAGATGCTGACAGACCTGCTGAATTTCTCCAGAAATGAATAGGCACAGAACAAATTTTCACTAAAACAAATAACTATGGATAATGGAAATAAAAATACAAAAATTGCTGGAGAAACTGGGAGCTTTGTAAAGGGTCATTGGACCTGAAAGTTTAACTCTGCATTCACTCCAGAAAAAGCTGCAACATTTTCAGTAATTTCTTCAGTAATTTCTGTTTTTGGACAATTTCCAAAGAAGGATGTTAAAGATGCTCAAACATCCTGTCCAACACGGAGTGCCGTACACTGGGAACTGAACAATAATGCATGGTGCACAAGTTCCTTGACTCTGAAATTGCAAAGGACTGGCATCACTGACACTACAGAGCTTTTAATCACGGTCAGGGAAAAAAACAGAGGGAAACACATTCACTTCAAATACAGAAGTTGACATTGTGGAAAAGAAACGATTTAGAGTATTACCTTAAATTGATAGAGTTAAAGTGACAAATTGGAGGTGTGACACCAGGGAGATGCCCTCAGCAGAATGAAAATATGAAAATGGATGTGTTACTGCATCAGAAACCAGGTTAGGTCACTGAATACAGGGCTGATGCTAAGATCGGAATCACGTGCACCTAAACCTGTTGACAACCCATTAAAGCGACCACACTTGGCTAGTTGCATTCCAAACAGCAGAAGTAACTTCTGATGAAGAGGGGGAAATGATCCCAAGACTAACAGAT
>NW_025213136.1:28502-30900 GCF_004010195.1 Chiloscyllium plagiosum
AAATTACAGCAGTACCTTGATCAGCTGGGGAAGTGGGCTGAGAAATGGCAAATGGATTTTAATATAGATCAGTGTAACTTCTTGCATTTTAGAAAGTCAAATCAAGTTTGGAGTTTCATGGTGAATGGTTGGTTCCTAAGGAGTGTAATGGAACAGAGGGACCTTGGAATTCAGGTGCATGGTTCCCTGAAAGTTGATTCAGAGGTATACAGTGCAGTGAAGAAAGCTTTTGGCCCACTGGATTTAATCAGTGTATTTCACTGAGTATCGAAATTAGGGAGTTATGTTGCGGTTATAAAAGACGCTGCTGAGGCCATATTGGTAGCGTTATGTTCAGTTTTGTTCACTTTGCTTTAGGAAGGATGTTTTTAAACTGGAAAGAATGCAAACAAAATTCTAAGGATGTTGCCAAGGACTCAATGGACTGAACGATAGGGAGACATTGGACAAACGAGGACTTTTTACTTTTGTGTTGAGACTGAGGGAGGATCATATTGAAGTTGGGCAGTCACAGACTAGAGAGCATCAGTTTAAAGTCAGAGGAGAAAGAATAAAAGGGAACCTGAGGAACAACCTTTGTACACACAGGGGCTGGTACACATATGGAATGAGCTGCCAGGGGAAGTGATTGAGGCGGATACATTAACAACCTTTAAAAGGCATTTGGACAATACATGGATAAGAAAGGATTAGAAGGATACGGGGCAATGGCAGGGAAATGTGGTTAGCGTGGATGGACATTTTTGTCAGAATGGACAGTTTGGCTGAAGGGCCTGTCTCCGTGCTGTCGGACTCTATGACTCGAACAACCATTGCTTGTCTCCCGCTGAATTTTATATTGTACTTTCCCAATTCACTGGAGCTGTCCTGACCCTTTAGCCTCCAGTCTTCCATGATGTTAAACTAGAAAGTTCAAGCATTCTATATTGTACGCATATGCCGCACCTTATTAATGTTATTATTCCTTAAAAGCTGCTTCAGTACAATGTTATTAATTCGTCATTCTGACCACACAATACCAAATCCAAAATAACCTGTTCTCTAGTTTGCTTCGCAACATACTCTTCAACAGAATTTATTTTTCACAACATGAGCAGTCACATAGTTAATGCAGTTTAGATGCAACTTGAGACCATCGAATAAGATTGCAGTATCCACAATACTTGCCGATCTAATTTTCGGAGCATATGATGTTGAGATTTTCTGCTAGCGTTTTGGTTTTGATATATAACATAGCAATATTTGCTTCTCCTTGCTATCTGTAAGCTCTACCAAAACTGATTCTGTGGAAGCTGAGGGAAAGGTCTGTGTCGTTATTAGTGACAGATTTGGACAAGATATTCGGGGAGCCTCACCTCAACGCTGAGATAATCTGAAGAAATGTCCTGCAATACTGGATAAGCATCAATATTCTCCCTGCTCTGTCAGGATTAGTTACTGTATACTCTCTGCTCGCTCACACTCACTGTATAAGTGTTATAGCACCTACCCCCGAACAAGGTTCACGCTCTATTTCCAGATAAGGCTCAGGCACTATCGCTCTCACTATTGAATTCAGTAACTTTCTTCCTCACTTTCTCTGTCACCTACGCAAAACCCCCCACACTAATAATACTATATGGATTCAAAACTGTTTACTGACTCATTCCAGACACCTCACAATTCCCCCCAACTACACCGGCCGTAGCAGGGTCACCAATTCCCACTTTTCCTCCCACCCTCCCTTTCTCCCATTCCAGGAGGAAGAGCCTAGAATAGGACAGAAAGGCAAAGCCAGGTGGTGAAGTGCCCGATATCCATTCCCTCACTCCATCCCCTTGCCATGTGGGTAGGACACTGGTACAAGCCAGAGAGGACTGCGACGCCTCGTGAGGAGATTCTGAAACATCCACGTCCCACCACCGATTAAGGAGCAATGTTCAGTGAAAGACAATTCTCTCTTTAAACACACTGGCAGTTCCAACGACAGTCCTTTCACATCCAAAAAAAAGACACAGATACCTCACTGCACAGAGACGCAGACACAGAAATGCACAGAAGTATTGGTAACAGAAGTATTGGTAAACACCCCAACATACGAACACACACAATACTTACAAAAAGATAGGCATACACACAGGTAGAAACACACAGAGGCATATACAGTCACATACGAATAGACACAAACACAGTTGAGAAACACACAGACTGATACACAGTCAGACAGACATAGACACACAAACACACAGATAACAAGGGCATGGATACACACGTATATATATATATATATATAAACACACACACACATACACACACACACAGACATGCGCACACATACACACACACACACACACATATACAGACGCACACACACACAAACACACATCGATAGACACACAGAGGAACAGAAACTACTGTC
>NW_025213137.1:0-3719 GCF_004010195.1 Chiloscyllium plagiosum
TCTTATTTCTCAGCTCCACCGATAATGCATCACTAGCCAAGTGCGCCATAGTGTCCTCCTTTTGCACAGCCATGATGTCATCCCTGACCAGCAATGCAAATCCTCCCCCCTTTACTTCCCTCCCTCTTCTGTCTGAAGCATCTATATCCTGGGACATTTAGTTGCCAGTCATGCCCTCCCTTCAACCAAGTCTCTGTGATTGCAATAACGTCATTTTCCCTTGCACCAATCAAAGCCGTAATTTCATCTGTCTTACCCATTAGACTCTTTGCATGAATGTATAGGCACATCAGGCCACCAGTTCTTTTGAGTTGATCAGCTGTCTGCCTACTCTTCCCCTTATTAATGCTAACTTCATGAATCTTGCAGTTTCCAGTTTCCACCTTGCTGTCTACTTGTCTTCTCTTCTGGATCCCAGCCCCCTGCCACATTAGTTTCAAACCTCCCCAACAGCAGGAGCAAACACTTACCCAAGTACATTAGTACCAATCTGGTTCAGGTATATGCCATCCAATTTGTAATAATTCATAAAGGTTATGACGTTTCAAGTGCGTATCCATTAACTATTTGTCGAGGCTGAAAGGTCACATACTGTGAACTGCACAGAGTTGCTGTACAATATCACCAGGGTGGCACTAAAATACGATCAACACGTCTTGTGTCCCAACTTGTGTCGACAATCCTTGACAATTGCTGGAGAACCACCAAAATGCCAAACGTTCCATTCCCCATCTGCAGTTTGGAAAATACGATCACAATGCTGTTTGCCTCCCAAACCACAAACAGAAGGTGAAACTTGATGATCCCATGCTGAAAGTAATGCGGGGCTGATATGAGCAATAGAATAACTTCTACGGGCCTATGTGAAACTGATGGACTGGTCGACATTCAGGAATCCGGCAGCAAACCTAAACAAATGTGAGACTACCATCACCAACCTTATTAGCAAGTGCGTAGCTGATACGTGCCAAATATGTCAAGCCATATGTTTCCCAATAGGAAACCATGTATGAACCGAGAAATCCCTTTATTACTGAAGATTGGGTATGTGGTGTTCAAGTCTGACTAACCACAGTTTTCTATGAAATCCAGACACAACCTCAGTGAGGCCATAATGGATATCAAGTGACTATACTAGAATAAGAAAGAGACCTAAACTAACCAGACACCCGCCCATTGTGACATGGACTACAGAGAGAAGCATGAAAGAATCTTGGACAAAATGCACCACTATCTGATGCGCTGAATGCATTTCGCACTCGGTTTGAACAGAACGTCAATGAAATAGTGCCACCTGCTTTGAGAACCGCCTTTAGATTTGTTCCTACTATGACCGCTGCAGACGATAGATTGGCCTTCCTTCGACTGAACCCACGGAATCCTACCAGATGGACTCCCTGGTCATGCACTCTGTCACTATTTGGACCAGCTGACGGAAGTATTCAATGACATCTCTGAGCTCTCTTTGCTTCAGTCTGAGTTTCCAACTTGCTGAAAGAAGACCACCATCATCTTAACACCAACCTGCTGCAATGACAACTGCCCTGTGAAGCTGTGATGAAAATGTTTCAAAATCCATTAAAGAACAACATTGAGATATTGGGAAATGAGATTACTGCTGGTGATTTTTATTTTGTGCGTGTGTGTGCATAAAACTGAATGGGTTGCATCTAATTAATTGGACTGAACACCGTAGTTAAGGCAGGAAGGGGATGGTTGAGAGGGTGACTCTGAAAAAGCATCACTGCTCAAAAAATGTCAATTCCGTTTATTTCCACAGAGGCTGCTTAGGAAGACATGATTACTTTCTGCAGCATTTTCTGTTCTCGTTCACTTTGGGAAAAAGTATGTCGCTTCTGGCTACCTAGCAACAAACGATGATCAAGGGCACAGCTGCAGAAGCCTGTGTTAAGAGTTTTCCTGCTCATTTCTCTTGCTTGATTCCATTTTCCTTTTGTCCTCTTTTCTCTTTTTTTCTAAAGTGTCAGCCACACACTGCAGCGTGACCGGAATGTTGGACATGGCTTTTCCTGGCTTTCGCTACCTTTGATAGCAGCAGAAGGATTGTTCTCCTGTTGTTTCGACCAGAAGAAGAGAAGCTCATCCTGCGATGTGGGGCAGCAGCGACGACGGCACTGGACTCTTCCAGATGGCGGTGTCAGCAAAAGAGCATCTGCAGTCAAAGCCGGATATGCAGAGTGTCCTGGCAGCGGAGTGAAGGATATCTGGTTGAGGAGCCAGTTTGGGTTCAGTGGTGTCAAAGGAATGGTCCGTGTGGCGAAGCGATGGTACCTGAGGTGGGGCATCTCCCATGTTTTTGGTTCCAGCGCATGTCATAACGAAGTGTTGGAGGTCTCCCATGAACCGTTTTAATGTCATGGTCTCAATCTGAAAGATTGAACTTACTGACAGAAAGACTAGATATGGTCTGTTTACATCTTCGTTTTTCTATTTAATTTCAATGGCATATCATTTTGGATTATTTGTTTCTTTACTTTTGTAACATTTCTCGTTTCCTAACAATTTCATCGTTAATATTGTACCTAGGTACTTTTGTACCTCCGATGGTGCTGTAATGTGACGACTGTAAAATTATCACTAGACGCATTTGACTATATGAGACAATAAAGTAAATCGATTCAGTTCAGTTACGTTTGAATTTTCAACCAAATTACATCCAATATTTGAGTTTCCAGTTTTGTGGCAGTAAACTGGAATGTTTCAAGAAAACAGAGCATTGTAAAGTAGCATAAGTGACTTTTAGATTTGCAAACACAGAACATTGCACGGTTTTGGTTATGTCTCAGTTGCACCGAAATGGGGATCCACTGGATTCTGGTGAATCAATGATTTATCACAGAGCCCCAGTTCGAATAAACTCTGGGTGAAGACTTCTGTTTGGTACCCTGAAGGATCACGAGACGCGTCATTTTAACTCTAGTTTCCATTCGAAGATGTCTTCGACCTTTCTCAGTTTCACCAACAATTTCTGTTTATGAATGTATACAAATTATGGAGCCGAAATTAACTCTCATGTCCTTCTTTCTTCTAACTGGAAAACGATAATATGCAGCACCAAACTGACATGCAGTATGTCCCGTCCTCTCTGAGAACCTGATACTTTATAAACCATTCGCACACCTGAATGCTGCTGTCAAAAAAATTAAATGGGAATTCTCTCGCTTCTCTCGCACTGAATAATAAAATGAATTTTGCTGCTGAATCAATTTTCTTGAACTTTTTGTGAAGAAAAATGCCATGTTTCCCATAATGCAAACATTTGCTGCGAAGTAACTTTTAATGCTTTCTGGGTTTGTTTTTAGCTCTTCAAGCTGCAAGTGAGCGTTTATCGTATTTCCCAAACTATAAAGCATGACAATAGCCCTCTGCACTCACAGAGATTTGCATACATCACTATGTGTCTTCCTGGAATCTCCTTATGGTGTGAATTTCGAAACACATTGCTCCATTTTTTTTCTGAAGTTTTGTTCACGAAAATACTACTTTCCACCATGGGATTTTTCATAGTTCTACTGAGCTCTACGACTTCAAATCTGGTTTTGCTGAAGCAATTCACCAAATATACTTTGTGAAGTGCTTATAGGACGCATATTTCTTGAAATGCACACAATGGAAGTTTTTTTCTGCGTCAATATGTAGATAGTGCTGCAATGTAGTGGGTGGCACAGTGGTTAGCACTGCTGCCTCACAGTGCCAGA
>NW_025213137.1:3771-21307 GCF_004010195.1 Chiloscyllium plagiosum
GTGGACTTGTTGGGCCGAAGGGCCTGTTTCCACACTGTAAGTAATCTAATCTAATCTAATGTACCGTGAAGCGCTGACTCTATGTCTTCAGAATGAAGCATACAATTGCTCCACGGGAACACTCGGGTAGCATTCCAGTTAATTGCAAGCAGAAACCGTCAAGATCGAGGTTCTACTGGAAAAGGAGAAATCATATCGGCCCAAAAAAGGGTTTTGTATTGCAGTTATGCAGATTTTATTAAAATAAGGCAGGGCTTATCCAAAATATAGTGGGGAGAGTTACGTGAGAGCAGATCTACAGAAGAGCAGGGGAGTGTTCAGAGGTTATTCGCAGCAATTTCATTTCCAATTAAACAATGAAGTAAAAAGCCCAGAGAGGCATGCACTTTCTGATATATTCAGGGGAAAGTGAGGACTGCAGGTTTGGAGTATCAGAGACGAGAACGTAGTTCTGGAAAGGCACAGCAGGCCAGGCAGCATCTGAGGAGCAGGAACAATCGACGTTTCGGGCATAAGTCCTTCATGAGGACCTCAGGACTGGATCAAAATGGAACGATAAATGCATTCCAGGAACCAAGAGAGAAAACGAAAAAGATGCAGGAGTTTTACGAAGAATTAGATGGATAGGTCCCCCCATGGCCCGATAATATCTACTTCTGGTTAGTGAGGGAAGCACGAGAGGGTCAGTTTCCATGCTGTACAACTCTATGACTCTATGAAACTTGCTGTTTGCTTGACCAATATCGTTGTAGTGTTGCCAGTCACTGGAGACTTCATGGAGGATTGGCAAGCAGTTCAACCTTGTTTTTCCATTGACTTCAGGACATAGGTATAATCCAAGATACCATACACTGATGAGTTTCACATCAGTGAGTCAAATGCATTTCGAGAGAATTCTGAGGGAAAGGATTCGTGCGTATTTGGGAATGCATGGCTTAATTTCGGACAGTCAGCATGGCTTTGAGTAGGGCACCCCATGTCGTACTGACATGAAAGAAATTTTCGAGTGGTTTCACACATGATTATTGAGGATGGAACAGTGGATATTGTTTACATGGATGTTTGTAATGCTTTCAAAAATGTCCTCACCTTCGGCTTAGTCAGAATATCAATGCATGTGATCCACCATCAATTGGCTGCTTGGCTTTCCAATAGAAGGCAGAAGGTATTGGTGGGTGGGTGTTTATCTGGTTGGAGTCGCATGACTCAAAATGTTATGAAGGATCACTACTGGGGCCTGTGCTGTTTGTGATGCATGCACACGCGCGCGCGCGCACACACACATACACACACACACATACACACATGCCTTGGATAAAATGTAGATGGCTGGATTCGTATTTTTGCAGATTAAGCAAAGTTTAGTTAATTTATGGAAAATTTAGAAGTTGGTCAAGGGATCCAGTGGAATAAATGTCAGTTCCACAGATTGGTGGAAATATGGCAGATGAAGATAAGTACAGGTAATTGTGAGGTGCTGCTTTTTAGCAGACAAAATGTTAAGTGAAAGTACACACTTAATGGCAGAACTGATGTACAGGGATCCGAAAATCACTGATGTATCTTCTGGCTCAAGACCATACTTCGCTAAATATGACCACGGTGGTAAGGCAGGCATATGGTTTATTGCTTTCATTGTTTGGGGAATTAAATATAGACGTCAGGTTTGCACATTGCAGCTTTATAAGAGTTTGAATTAATCACACTTAGAGTATTGTATTCAATTCTGACGGTTACATTTGACGAAAAATGTAAGAGCTTTTGAGTATGTGGAGAAAACATTTACAAGTATGTTTCCTGGATTGGACAATACGAACTCAATGGAGAAGCTAGAAAAATTCGGGCATTTATTCTGAAGCGGTAGACGCAGAGGCAAGACTTCTTAGAAATGTATAAAATTATGCGATACATAGATAGAGTTAATGGTCAATATCTCTTCCCCAGAGTTGACAGATCAAGTACAAGGGGAGGGGAATATTTCAAACGAGACGGGAGGAGCGTTTTTTTTTTAACAAGAGAGAGTTACATGAATGTGTTGCCAGAGGTAATGGTAGACGTAGATCCAGTTAGGGCATCTAAGGGACTTTTAGATAAGTATACTAATATGAAAGCTATCGAGTGATTTCGAAAACAGGCAGGCAGAAGAGATGAGTTTCATTTGGCGTCAAGTTTAGCACATGATGATGGTGGACTGAAGCTCGTTTCCTTTGTGTGTAGTTCCATGTTCCGTGTGTAGTGAAGTGGGGTTTGGTCAGCTCAAGGACACAATTGGAAGATAAATTGACAGGAGACATGAGGGAAAACCAAAATGTTCCACAAGAATATGAATGGAACAGAATGATGAGGGAAATATGAAGACCAAGAAGGGACCAAAGCTGACTCATTGGGTGAAAAACCACAATATTGGCCGACTGCAAATTGCATACTGCACACATGCCTTTCCTCCGAATATGGAAAATTCAAGTGCAAGTCATTACCACAATATGTGTGAAGTTCGTGAGCAGATTCAGAGAAGAAACACGGAGTTTTAGGCGGCTTTGGGGCGGATTTAAAATTGAACAAATATACCTATCTCCACACGGGTTTTCTCCCAGGCTATCGCAGGAAATGACGAGGAAAATACTAGAGTGCTGACACAATCTTCGATTCATCTACAACAACAGGAGTGGTGCCATAGGCCTGGAGGACTGCCAGTAATTTTCCAATTTGCAAGAATTTGATCTAATTAGACCAGAGAATTACATGTTAGTGAGTCAAACCAAGGCATTCTGATTCTAATATAGAAAATAGTGAAGGATAAATTTGAAGTCTGTTCAAATTCTTAACATACTGTGCACAGACAGGCCATTCAGCCCATCGAATCCACACTGATGGTCCTAACAGTTGCTGACCACAACCTATTCCTATGACCCTGCAATTTCCATGTCTAATCCAGCTATCCTGTACAATTTTCCATGTCTGCACGTTGTGGGACTTAGAGTGAAAATTTAGATCAGGGATGTCAGCACAAATATTAGAGAGGGGGATGATACCCAACAAATCTGGAGGAATATTTCAAGAAGATGACCAGGAGTTGATATGGATTTCACAAAGCCTTTTGTAAGGTCCGATGGGGACAGGGATAAAGAAAGCAATATCTTGTGATATCAGGGTAAGTTTAGAATTTGGATTCAAAAATTGGCTTTGATGCAGCACACCGCACGTGGTCCTTGATAGGTCTCTTAATGACACCATTCCTCACAACATTACTAACGGATAAAAGAGTGATGTTGTGGCAATTGGTTTTAGGGCATGCGTGGGCAATCTTCTACATTGTCGAGTTGATACCAGTATTGCAGCAAGAAAAGGCATGCGTGCTGCTGGTTCCATTTCACAAGTCTTTATTAATCTGGCCTGACATTTCGTCAGGGCTGGCAGCTTTACCAATTTCATGTGCACTCAGAACTTCTTTGATTTTACGTTGAGTGATTTGTAGTGGATGAAAACAGTTATCCTGCGATGCAATTGTTTGAGAACGTTGCCCATAAGGAGTAATTTTGTTATAACTTACGTCAGGATTTCTGTTAACCTCTGCAGTAAAGCTCCCTGACATTTAATAATACCGTCAGACTTCCATAATGTATGACTTTACAATACCAACAATGTTGGGCTTGCTTCAGTAGATTTTTTTTCAAGTTTCTCTTCTGAGATTGATGACCTATTCTGACCACTGCACTCTGCTTTTTCGAGCCACCCACATCACAATTAGTCTTCATCATTTTTGGTGTCCGTATAGGGCAATGTTTGATGGTTTAGTTCATCCGAACGCATGAGAAAACCAGATAGAAGATAAAATAATCAAGGTCATCTCATGGACACCAATGGATCAGTTTGTATTCTCGCAGCAGCATTCTCTGTTCACTTTTTCATCTATCTTAATTACTCCGCTGGCAATTTAATGAAGCCTATTATTCATTAAAATAAGTGAAGCCCACCTTCGATTTCATACAGATTTTTACCAAAATGCACTTACACGGTCGCATCAATATCCGAAAACCTCAGCAATTACAAAGTAAACAGGGAATTCTTTTGCATATCTTCAATAATTCATTCCTTCCTGTCTCTTAATTAATTTAATAATTACAGTATGGAGGAATTTCAATATATTGGCAAATTTCTTTCTGAATTTAGTCTGTGTTACAGCATAAATACCAGCTTTTGTACAGCAATCAACATCTGAAGTATCAATCCCAACTCAAGTGCGAAAGCATGCAATTGTATGGAATGACCAAACAATACATTCGACACCAAACCGAATACACCATTAAGGTTGACAATGAGGTAATGAAATTACCTGAGAAAACGAAGAGTAAAATGATGGATTTTCTATGACTCCCCATCTCTGGATCTCTGCCTATATGAAAAGCATGAAGTCTCATAAGAGCTCTGCTTGTAAATAAAATATTTCTCAAAATCAGGATGACAGGTAAACATAATGTTAGTATATGATGTAGAAACTTAATTGTCACCCAGAACATCGATTATAAAACATTTCCTCTTATGTACAAAATCAGGGTAATTTTACATGGAAATATTTACCTGATAACATCAAATAACAAAAACAGTTACCTTCATGCAGCTCAAAGTAATCACAGTTCCGAGAATCATATTGGCAATACTTACAGGGCAGTATTATTTTTTTCAGCTTCTGGCAGCAGCAAATGACAACAGGTTGATCAAATGTGAAAGACCAGTGTTCCATTCGTAACAGTCAGTGACTGTATAAAGTAGGACAGCATGAATATTACATACGGGAACAGAAATCAAGAAATGAAAATCTTCTCGGTCAACAATTGGAATGTGTTTGGATATGAGATCGAAGCTAATGACCAGTAAGTCCGCAACGTCCATAACAACCAGGCAAAGTGTGACACATTTGGATAGATCACACTTCCCACGGTGCAGAATAACAATTATCTCGAAGTTCACTGTGTGAAAAAACGGCACAAACATGCACGTATAGTAGCAAACTTTAGAGTAAAGAATAAAGACCAACACAGTTCAACAACAAGCACTTTGGCCTTCCAAACCTGCACTGCCACAATATGCTCTTCCATTCTAAAATTGCCTTCACTTACAGCATCTCTATCTCGATTCCATTCTATTCGCATTGTTGCCCACTCATCACAGTTTGCTCAAAAAAAACCTCGCTTCGTGCATCTTTTTTGTACTTCCCACCTCGCACCTTAAACATGTGCCACTGTTTAAATAATCCTCAACCCAGGGAAAAGTCCTCATGTATCCCACTCTATCCAGGCCATTCACAATCTTATGAACTTCTAGTACTTCGCCACTCAACCTCTTTCATTCCAATGAAAACCAATCCAGTCTAGCCAATCTTTCTCCAAAGTTTAAAGTTCTCCATAACCGGCAATAGCCAGGTTTTTGTTGAAACCCTCTTCAAAACAGCCACATCATTGGGACAGTGCACCAGAACGGTACGAAATCTGTTAGGTAAGTAAACATTTAGATAAAATAACTTATGCCTTAACTGAGTGCCACAGACAGTTGGGTGTGGTCGGAGTGAAGGATAGGAAGAATGCGAAGAGTATGAGAACCTGATGTAATTCCAAGTACTTTTCCGTGGATAAAATACACATTTACAGAGGAGAATTAGTAAAATTGGGCAGTTACTTTCAAGAAGAGAAGATTAAGAGAATAATTAATTTAATTTGATTAAAGATTTCATTATGGAAAAACTGTTTTTCTCAATTCATTTTTAATTACAATGGGACAGGACTTCAAAACAACTAATACATTCAAAGTTTGTGAGAAGATTTGTAGCTCGGGTGCTTGTTGCTGTGGTTCTGTTCGCTGAGCTGGAAGATTTTGTTGCAAACGTTTCGTCCCCTGTCTAGGTGACATCCTCAGTGCTTGGGAGCCTCCTGTGAAGCGCTTCTGTGGTGTTTCCTCCGGCAATTATCGTGGCCTGTCCCTGCCACTTCCGGTTGTCAGTTTCAGCTGTCCGCTGTAGTGGCCGGTATATTGGGTCCAGGTCTATGTGTTTGTTGATGGTGTTTGTGGATGAGTGCCATGCTTCTAGGAATTCCCTGGCTGTTCTTTGTTTGGCTTGCCCTATAATGGTAGTGTTGTTCCAGTCGAATTCATGATGCTTGTCGTCTGCGTGTGTGGCTACAGGGATAGTTGGTCGTGTCGTTTCGTGGCTAGTTGATGTTCGTGGATGCGGATCGTTAGCTGTCTTCCTGTTGGTCCTATATAGTGTTTTGTGCAGTCCTTGCATGGGATTTTGTACACTACATTAGTTTTGCTCATGCTGGGTATCGGGTCCTTCGTTCTGGTGAGTTGTTGTCTGAGGGTGGCTGTTGGTTTGTGTGCTGTTATAAGTCCTAGTGGTCACAGTAGTCTGGCTGTCATTTCAGAGATGTTCTTGATGGATGGTAGTGTGGCTAGACCTTTGGGTTGCGGCATGTCCTCGTACCGTTGTCAACTTGGTATGCTTTCCTTATTGATCATAGATTTGAGTGAAGGAATTTGCAGTCATGTCACGACAGTATAGAACATTGGTTAGGGCACTTTTTGGAATATTGCGTGTAGTTCTGGTCTCCATCATATCATAACGGAAGGGTGCAGAAAAGATTTACAAGTATGTTGCCAGGGTTGACGGATTTGAGCGAAAGGGAGAGTCTAAATATGCTGGACTGTTTCCCTGGAGCGTCGGAGGCTGAGGGTTGTCCTAATAGAGCACAGCTCACCAATAGAATAAACAACACACTGAGGAACCTACAAAAAAACGGACAGATAACCAGGGCTGACCTACAAAGAGTGAAACCTGAAAGCAACAACACCCCCAGATTCTATGGACTACCTGAAGTGCACAAACCAGACATCCCACTCAGACCCATAGTATCACTGCCAGGGACACCATCACACAAACTGGCTAAAGAACTACAGCAGAAACTGAAATCTGATCAGCGGATCCAGACACTCTATACAATAAACACAGGAATTAGATTAGATTAGATTAGATTAGATTACTTACAGTGTGGAAACAGGCCCTTCGGCCCAACAAGTCCACACCGACCCGCCGAAGCGTAACCCACCCAGACCCATTCTCCTACATTTACCCCTTCACCTAACATTACGGGCAATTTAACATGGCCAATTCACCTAACCTGCACATTTTTGGTTTGTGGGAGGAAACCGGAGCACCCGGAGGAAACCCACGCAGACACGGGGAGAACGTGCAAACTCCACACAGTCAGTCGCCTGGGGCGGGAAGTGAACCCGGGTCTCTGGCGCTGTGAGGAAGCAGTGCTAACGACTGTGCCACCGTGCCGCCGTGCCGTGCCACCGTGCCGCCCTTGGACATCATCAGAAATACACACATAGACAAGGAAGAAACCATGGTCTCATTCGAAGTAACGGCACTGTTCACCTCTATTGACAAAGCCCTAGCCAGAGAAACAATAGCCAACCTGCTGAACAGACATAACAGACAACAGGACGTTGAACCCATCAACAAAGACGGCATACTTAAACCACTGGACTTGTGCCTCACAACACACTTCACATTGAACAACCAGATATGCAAACAAATCAACGGAACACCCATGGGCTCACCGATCTCGGGACTCATAGCAGAAGCAGTAATGCAAAGGTTAGAACAAACAGTTTTACCACAAATTCAACTCAAACTCTGGGTCCGATACGTGGATGACACCTTTGTAATCATTAAAAACGCGGAAATAGAGAAAACACACCGGATCATCAACTCCACACTCACAGGAATCTGATTCACGAGAGAGGAAGAAAAGGACAACCAACTCCCATTCCTAGACGTGATGGTACAGAGAACACCAAACGGAGAATTCACCACAAAGGTACACAGGAAAGCCACACACACAGACCAAGTCCTGAACTATGAAAGCAACCACCCCAATACACAGAAACGACGTTGCATCAAGACACTATTCAAAAGGGCCACAACACACTGCAGCACACCAGAACTGCAAAAAGAGGAAGAGTCATCACAGGGATCTGTAGAGGAGCATCAAAGAAGGTGTCAACTTGGACCCCACTGGAGGGCCGCTGTCCAGGGCTTGACATGTATGCTCAAACGGTCAGGAAATATATCAATGCCAGATTCATCAGCCATACCCACAAGGTAGAGCAAAACAGCCGATCAGCCGATCACAACACAATGTCATCCGGGCTCTCAAAACAAATCATAACATTGTCAGCAAACCAACAGATAAAGGGGGAGCCATTGTCATTCAGAATAGAACAGATTGCTGCATGGAAGTGGACCAACAACTGAACAAGCAGGAACACTACAGGCACCTTCAAGCTGATTCTACTAAAGAACACACCCGAGAATTAAACACACTGATCAGAACTTCGGATCCAATCCTTCTGAGTTCCCTCCGCGCCCTCATCCCAAGTACTTCTCATGTAAGCGAATTCTACTGCCTTCTAAATGTACGCAAAACCAACACACCGGGATGTCCCATCGTGCCGGGTAATGGGACCTATGTGAGAATCTCTACGGCTATTGTACAGGGGATCTCCAGCTTCTGTCGCGACACTACGGATTTCTTTCAGAAACTCAGCACGCACGGACCAGTCGAACCAGGAACATTCCTCGTCACAATGGACCTTTCTGCACTCAACATCCGCATCCCCCACAATGGTGGCATCGCGGCAACAGCCTCAGTACTCAACACCAACAACTTCCAATCTCCAAACACCATACTACAACTCATTCACTTTATCCTTGATCACAACGTCTTCACCTTTGACAACCAGTTCTTCATCCAGACACACGGAACAGCCATGGGGACCAAATGTGCACCCCAACATGCCAACATGTTTATGCAAATGTTCGAACAAGACTTCTTCTCTATGCAGGATCTCCAACCAACATTGTACACCAGGTACATGGACGACATTTTCTTCCTCTGGACCCATGGCGAGGAGTAACTGATAAAACTACACAGTGACATCAACAAGTTTCATCCCACCATCAAACTCACCATGGATTATTCTCAACTGTGTGTCTCATTCTTGGACACATGCATCTCCATCAAGGATGGACACCTCAGCACCACAATCGACCGCAAACCCACAGACAACCTCACAATGCTACATTTCTCCAGCTTCCACCGAACGCATATTAAAGCAGCCATACGCTATGGACAAGCTCCACACATACACTGGATCTGCTCAGATGAGGAGGAACGTGACGGACACCTGGAAGTACTCAAGGATGCCCTCGACGGCCAGTTCCGAGCTGTCACAGCAGGGAAACATAATGGCCTCCTCAGGAGAAAGAAACGAGCTGCAATGAAAGGGTACCCTTGGTTTTTCAGTATTTCCCAGGAGCTGAAAAATAACGCCATGTTCTTTGTGACCCGCAACACGTTAACAATGAGGATGAGCACCTCATCAAGAGCCTTCCAATCACCTCCTCTACTTGCCTTTAAACAACCGCCAAACCTCTAACAGATCGTTGTTTGTAGCAAGCTGCCCGGCTCTCAGGACAACTCCATACAACCCTGTCATGGTAGACGATGCAAAACGTGTCAGAGTGTGGACTGAGATACCACCATTACGCGTGGGGACACGTCCCACCTTGCACATGGCAGGTACTCATCTGACTCAGCCAACGTTCTCTATCTTATACGTTGCAGGCAAGGATGCCCGGAGGCATGGCACATTGGGGAAACCGAGCAAAAGCTACAACAACGGGTGAATGGGCACTGCACAACAATCAACAGAAAGGGGTGTTCCGTCCCAGGTGGGGAACACTTCAGTGGTCCAGTACATTCAGCCTCGGACCTTCGGGTGACCATCCTCCAAGGTGGACTTCGGAATAGGCAGCAGAGGAAAGTGGCCAAGCAGAGGCTGACAGCTAAGTTCCCATGGAGAGGGCCTCAACCGGGATCTTGGGTACATATTACATTACAGGTGACCACCTTTGCAATGTACACCTGCACACACACTCTCTCTCACACACAGGCAGTTCTATATACGGATACACACAGACGCGCACACAGACACCCACACACACCCTTATAGACAGACACACTCCCACACATGCACCCCCTCAGACTTAAGACAGTCTGCACTCACTACACACACACATTCAATTTCTCATTCTCACAAGCCCCAACCCAGACAGACACACACACATAGACAGAAAGAGACCCACATGCACACATATATTTTGTGGGGTGAATTTGTACTTGCAGGGTTGCTTTGTACTTTGCTCAAAATCTGCATGCATTCATGTAGAACTCTGAGCTCAAAAACTGCATGAATTTATGTAAAACTCCGTTATGTAACATTTTAGATTAGAATAAATCTAAACATCATGGCATAGACAGAGAACACAGGGGGCCAACACCTTCAACATATTGTCTTGCTATCACCATTGTTAACAGCTAACCCGAAAAGGCAACGTTTTTTCAAAAAGGTTTTGTCATTTACACATGAAAGAAGTGAATACAGTGTATTCTAACAGATGAAAGGCTTAACAGACAGTCGATTTTTCAATGTATAATTTCAGTTACATCACATTGTAAATTTTTGCTCTAAATCTTGTGTTAGGATTGAGCCCTTCACAATCACCTGATGAAGGAGCGTCGCTCTGAAAGATAGTGTGCTTCCAATTAAACCTGTTGGACTATAACCTGGTGTTGTGTGACTTTTAACTTTGTACACCCCAGTCCAACACCGGCTTCTCCAATTAATAAAAAAAGACGAACTGACAGCACGAGACTCTATTGTACAAATTGATATCTAGTTGAATGCTTAGCTATATTATGTGGAAAGATTGTCCCAATGAAAGTTTACAAATACTGGTGGAGAAAAACATCCCATTTTGTAAGGGTCATTAATTAGGTGATAAACGTGTGTGGACTAATAAACAGTTGAACGTTCGCACAAGAATTAGGATGATTTAGACTTGAAAATGTGCCCGGAAATATCTAAACAGATATGCAGAAATATAATGTATTTTTGTTCAGTTATTCATGTCTAGATGACAGCTCACCATCTGTATGGTGGAGCGCAGAAAGGGAGAGGTGACTGACTCTGGACTCTCAGGTTATGTGCTTCATTGAAAATGAGATTTTATGTCCATGGTTGCTCACAATAGTCCCATGTTTCTAAGGCGTCAGCAGCATTCCTCGAAAACGTTTTAACCATCTGAGCTGCATTAACATAGAGTTCATCTGTATGAGACATTTCCTAGACAAAATCTCTCATTCTTGCATTGTTCTGTTCATATTATGTGGGCGTCAATAGCCCCTAAAAGGCAATTCATGCCGAGCATCCACTTGTCTTTCACACAACATCCGTTAATAGCAACGCATACTCTTTCCACTGTCCACACACGTTCTAACAATTCCGTCAATAAACCAGATCACTTTATTTCAGGCCTTTCCTATTATCTGTTGCAATAGGTGTGCAACACATAATCAAAGCAATTAAATAGGTTCCGTTGGGGGAAGGTAATCCTTTACTACTGACACTGAGGGACGAAATGGCTCTCTGCGTTGGGAGATCAGCCTTTTCAGGAACCATAACGTCACATAGTTTTTTTTTTTAAGTTTCAACCACGTTCTTATCACAAGCACCATCTGAACGTCCAACCTATTATCGGGAAAGATACACAATTACTATAAGCCGTTACCATCACCTCTTTGTTTTGCATTCTACTCGAGTTATGGTCCTCATGGACCAGTGCTGGAGCCTCCGCTGTTTGTGATCGACATAAATAATTTGAACAAAACGTGGCCTAATTAGCAAGTTTGAGAATGCCACATAAATTTGTGGAGTTACAGATAGTTATCAGAAAATAAAACAGCATTTCCATCAGTTTGAGGCATGGCAAGAAAAAAATGGCAGATGAAGTTACCTTTCGACAAATATGACGTGAAACATTTTGGACGGCCCAGTACAACTGTAAATTGCACCACCATTGGCAGAATCCTTAGGAGTATTGTTATAAAAAGGGATTTCATTGTGTAGATTCAAAAATCACTAAACATGGGAGTAGAGTGAAATAAAGGAGTAAAAAAAAGGCCCGTGGCATGTTTGCCGTCATTGGAAGGAGCTTTGAATACAAATTGCGTACATTTTTGATCATCAGTTTCCAGAATGGTGCCTATTCTTTCGTAATAATATTGCCTGATATGGGGGATTTTGCGCTATTCGGAAAGTTTGATCGGCAAGGTTTATTTTCATTGAATGCAGACGTTTGAGAGGAGACTGATCGAAGTGTATAGAGGTGAAAATAGCCTGGATTGTGTAGAAAGGATGAAGCGTTTTTTCCATGGTAAAGGGCTCAATTTCTCGGGGCACAGATTCAAGATGCGAGGGGGTAAGTTTGAAAGGATTGGCCAAGGCACAGTTTTCGCACAAAGGTTGGTCAGCGTCTGGATTGCGCTGCCAGAGGAAATGGTGCAAGCAGACACAATAGCGGCGTTCAAGAACCATCTGGACGAGTACACGGATATAAAAAGTATCGAGAGATACGGATCCTGTACTTGAAAGCAGCTTTACAATGGAAGGGTAAAATATGGTGGTCCGGCTTGAACGGGCTTATGACCTGTTCTTTTATGCATTTTTCATTGAAGAGGTGAAGTTGTCACTGGCTGGGCATAGATTTATTGCCCACCGCTAAGCACTCAAATGGCAGTTAAGAGTCAGCCGCATTGCTGTGTGTCTGGAATTACATTTAAGTCGGATCAGGTAAAAAGGGGAGCTCCCATCGGTGAAGATCAAGAGTGAATCAAAGAGGATTTCCGACTATCAATAATGGCTTAATAATCAAACTCAGTCTCTTCATTCAAGCTTTTTTACCTGATTGAAATCAAATTCCTTGCAGTGGGGCAGAATTCGAACCGAGGCCTGCCACACGTTGCAAGTCTGGAGTCACAAACCATCCACACTATTCAATCACCATCTCCCGTTTGGCAGTGTGGTGTATTGTCTTTGTTCTTTGTACTTCAAGCAATCCAACACAATAAGTCGTAGATTATTAAGACTTCCTCCATTCAAAATGGATGGAACGACAGTTCTGAAACTGCAATTTCTGTTGTTTGGTGCCAGACTGTAGAAGGATATTTTTTCTGAATCTGCAGATCTAGCCCTCGTAAATATAACATGCTTGGGAGAAGCACTTTAATAATCTTGATTTTCTTCGATATGTGGAACTCCAACAGTGGACACGATTCAGTGTCAATGCGCCATTCAGCAGTAACTGCCTCCCTCGTCTTCTATGTTCATTTCCTGAAACATCAAAGCACAGAGGCAGCATTGCATCTCACCTACAAAATGTGCTGAAACAACATAATTCAGCATCTGTTATTCATGAGCCTGGCTCGAATTATGATCATTATAATAGCTGGAGGTGCAGTGCGGTGCAAATCTGCTTGATGGCATATGAAATGGCATATGCATTCTCCAACTATGAAACGTAACAGCTTTTCATCAAACTCAGTTCACTGCAAAAACGCTAGTGTGGGCAAGTCAGAATATGCAACCTCGCTCTCTCGCTCGCTGTCTTTCTCTCTCTCTCCCTCCCTCCCTTTCTGTCTCTCTTCCCCTTACTCTCTTTTGTTAAGTTTATGCTTCCGTGTTTTCCTTTACCATGGACTAGAAAAGATAGCCAGTGAAGGATATCTGTATTGCTGAAATAGTTGTTGTCAAATGTTTGTTTATGGGATGTTGATACAATATATCAGTTGACGAGCGTTCATTAGTATTTTAACTGTAATGTAGGAATGGAGGGTGTTTAGCTTAAAGCCTCCAAGTGTGACAATTATTGCTGTTTCAAGATGCCTGGTGGCGATTCTGGTGTCCTCAGGATAAAGATGATATGAACAAGTGGAACGCTCCAGAAAATACTTAAAGTTGCACAGCACAAGAAAGCTTCACCAATCACTATGTTACAGGTCGAGTTGTCTTTTACTCTGTGTGACTACGCTTAATTGGAGTGACGTGGCGTGTACTTTCTGCAACAAATCTCTGTGTTCATGGCAGTTGGGTTGAGTCACGATGACGAGCCTACACTGCTGGGACAACCAACGGATGTCTCATGCAGTTTCTCCATGCTTTAAAACTCCACAGAATCAAGTGGGATGCGCAACGTGAGAGAGACTTATTCGATCTGAGGTTTTAAATTGTGCCTGGCGATCTTTGTTCTTCAGTGATCACGTCAGGAATGCTGCAAGGGAGTGGACTGTGCTACTCTGAATTTCAAGAAGCAATTTCAGGCAGTCCTATATATGGAGAAGGAATTTGTCGATTGTGACTATAATTCATTAATATTGAAGGTATTTACGGATAAAGACAAAGCTGTTCAGAAAAATGTAACATTCTGGTTGGGACAAGACTGATTTTGTATCAGTGCTGTTGCATAAGCTCTTCTGACTCTGACATATCTGTGTTTCTACTCTGGACACTGAAGTATTCATCATCGTTTTACAACATTTTCAACCATACATACAGCACTCAAGTCTCAAGACGATGCTCTGACAAATTCGCATGACTGAGATGTTTTTGGATCATAGAGAGCTGATGATCGCAAAACACAGCGGAGAAATACTTTAAAACATTGTATTTGTTGATAATTGAAATTACAGTGTCCCGCTTTATATGAAATCCTACAGAGACATTCAGTTCGCCTTTTTCTTCAAGAAGACAATTTGAATTAGAATGATACACATTTGTCCTCACACAAGTTCCTCAATATGGATTGGTAGAGCATCGGATTGTCATAATAGAAGGGAAATGATGGAATAGGTGTAAAATGAGTTAGTAATACTTAACTACTCTTAGTTTTTTTTATTAAATCTAGGATTCTAGTGCAGTTAGAAGTGATGTAGGTGTACTATTTCAGTTTTCAGCTTTCTCTAAAGTGAACTTTTTTTAAAGTTCAACAGCAATAACAAATAAATATCTAACAAAAAAAGTGAATGGGAACATTGAATGGGTGAGGCCACATCTGGGTCTACACAAAAGAATGAAACAAGAAACTTGATTTTCTATCAAACGAGAAACTAATGTTGATTAGTTTGTAGAGCGTGCCAGTTGAACAGAATTGGTGTCAATGGCACGAGCAGTCAAGTTTTGGAAGATTTTTTTTCCATATTTCCCAGTGATTAACTTATTGTAAAAGAGTCCAGCTGAACATTGTGGAGTCTGAACTTCAGAACGGAACACATGGGCCAACAGAAGTCCAGCTGTTTGACTCTGATGGCACACAGAAGCATTGAAGCAGGTGGTAGGAAAATGAAGCTGGTGTCTGGATTAGAGGTATGATTGGCGATGTGGATAGTATCGTTCAAACTCAGAAATTACCCAGATATGGGAGAAGAGTAAATGAGCAGCAGAACAGAGGTCTTTGTCAATGTTGAAGACAATGACTTAGAGTTAGCAGCACTGAAGATAGAAAATCAACAATGGGGAATATTGACGGTGACAAATATATGACTTAAATGCTGACACTTAGTCCGAATACTATCAGAAGCAGACGAAAAGAAGAAAGTTAATGAATAAGAACACGAATACAGATAGCAGTGGATTCTAAAGTTACACCTGTAAATTAAATCTCTTCAGGAGCACCAACCGCATCTATAATGTTGTCCTGAATAATCATCCAGATAAGTAAGTTTAGTATTAAAATAAAGTATTGTTATTACGAGGAACACCAATAATTGCAAGGGTAGGATAGTAGAAATATTGAACAATATAAAGTAGATGTTGGACTCGCCAAGCTATTGACATGTGATTATCAAATACAGAAAGAATGTGAACAGTCCAAGATAACTCTCTTTTAAATGGTGGTTCATTCCATTTTCTTGATTCAAGAGTCGGAGCACTTGATAACATGTTCCACGCTACTATTCTCAGAGCCTTGTTGTACCATTGTATATGCATTGTTGTACCATTCCAAACTGTTGTTCTCATTTTCTGATCCACTGTTGATAAAATTCAGTGGCTGTTTTGGACTCAAGAGAATTTTTGTAAGATTTCGATGTATTGATTCTCAGCTTCACTTCTTTCTGTGTATCTCCTTCTGTGCCTATACCCATTTAACTCTGCTGGTGTCCAAGGTCTTGCTCACACTGATAATATTGGATACTCTTTTGCAAGGAGTCGCTTATGAATGCAAGATCACGATATCCCCGCCCAAGTGTCACAAATGTAATCAATGGGGACTAACATCAATTAGTTACTGAACAAACGATTGTGTTACTTTGCTCCATGTAGCACAATGAAATCAAGCATTTACAGTCCGAAAGGGATCCATGGGAGGAGTCACTTATTCAATTATGTAAAGAGCAAACAGATGATCTTGAAAGTGTAGACCTACACTTAGCGAGTTTTGAGAAGATTAGTAGCTCATGTTGGGGTTCTGGATGTAGGTTTGCTCGCTGAGCTGGAAGGTTCATTGTCAGACGTTTCGTCACCATACGAGGTAACATCTTCAGCGAGCCTCCGAATAAAGCACTGCTAGTGTAGCCCGCTCGAGTTATTTATATGATTGAGTTTTCTTGGGTTGGTGATGTCATTTCCTGTGGTGACATAATTTCCAATGGTGATGTCTACCCTGTATGTGACATGATGTTGAATTCAAGTGAAGGTTTTTTTTGCAGCTAATTAATCTAATATCGCATTTGGTTAAATTGATTCAGTGTCTATATGAGTAATCTTGAAGTTATGTAAATCGAGGCACAAAAGTGATCTGACAAGGTGTATTTCGAAAGTTTAATTACAGCAGCTCTAATCATCTGAATGAAAAGGCGAAAACACTCTAAATTTTAGATGAGTAAGAGGTGAACACTGTAGCTCTGCACGAACTACTGACGATTTCTGGAGGTTTTTGAGCCTGGAGATGAATGTAGAAACAGAGTAGGAGTAATGCTGGGGCAAGTGACAGGGATATGGAACTTTCCGGGGCCACTGAGAATGACGGAAACATGGAAGAATTAAAGCTGAAGAAGAGAACCGAGTCAGTCAGTTAAAAGTTTACATGTGAGACCACGCACATTCTAAAATTAGTTCGACTTTTGAGACTTTAACCAATCAATCAAATGACATAGTCTTTTAAAATTACTCAGGGCACTTTAATTCATTATTATACATTTAAGGCAGTGCAACGACCTGACAGCTTTACCACAGCTGCTGATTTCTGGTTCATCTTTAGGACACAGGCATATAGAACATAGAACATAGAAGAATACAGCGCAGTACAGGCCCTTCGGCCCTCGATGTTGCGCCGATCCAAGCCCACCTAACCTACACTAGCCCACTATCCTCCATATGCCTATCCAATGCCCGCTTAAATGCCCATAATGAGGGAGAGTCCACCACTGCTACTGCAGGGCATTCCATGAACTCACGACACGCTGAGTAAAGAACCTACCCCTAACATCTGCCCTATACCTACCCCCCCTTAATTTAAAGCTATGCCCCCTTGTAATAGCTGACTCCATACGTGGAAAAAAATTCTCACTGTCGACCC
>NW_025213137.1:21649-30920 GCF_004010195.1 Chiloscyllium plagiosum
GCAAACTTGCTCACCCAACCTTCTAACCCCTCCTCCAGGTCATTTATAAAAATGACAAACAGGAATTCTCCCAAAACAGATCCTTGCGGAACACCGCTAGTGACCAAGATGAACCTTTGCCATCAACTACTACCCTCTGTCTTCTTCCGGCCAGCCAACCCCTAATCCATACCTCCAACTCACCCTCAATGCCATACCTCCGTATTTTTTGCAGTAGTCTACCATGGGGAACCTTATCAAACGCCTTACTAAAATCCATATACATCACATCTACCGCTTTCCCCTCGTCCACCTCCTTAGTCACCTTCTCAAATAATTCAATAAGGTTTGTGAGGCACGACCTGCCCTTCACAAAACCATACACTGAGTTTGTTCGTCGCCTTCCGAACTTCAAACTTTCACATAGGTATCTTAGTTACTGAAAGCAGTTGTCTATAATTTTTTGGAAGCCACAAACGTACAGCCTAGTCAATCGGTACATTATATGAATCTGGAATACGTGAGAGTAACTTCTAACTAGGTTACAGACGCAATCAAAAATCGATATTTGCCTGGAAAGTGGAGGCATATGCCAGGAGAGCTCGAATATTGATATTTTTGAGATCATTCCTCAGTCCTCAGTCAATTGGCGATACTCCATTCAAACGAGCATATTCTCATTGTTGTCTATTTTCTTCAGCTGGGCTGAATGCTTGTAAAAACATTTTCGCCTTTACACCTCAAACACAAAACATCTTCAGGAAATAATGATCCATACAAATCGTGTTAAAGTCGAATACTGTAAACAACTGCAAACATGAAAGTTATCCCTATGACATAGATTTCATTTAGTCAATTGCTCTTTATTTAATATACAGTTACAAGGCATAGCTATTACATTTTCATAACGAAGACTATCAAACTGGGAATAAAACAGAGGCATCTTATTCAACATTGGAAATGTTGACTTGGAACTGAACTCTCTCCGCGTTACAATTGTATCGCTAAACACAAGGTTGTCTTCTGAGCCTGACTGAAATCCCATGGAAAACTCCTTTTTCAAAGGAAGTGGAGTCACATATTAATACAGTTCGAAGATCTCTGTGAGTAATGCTGTAACTTCGCATGAATCAGTTATTATAAAGAGATCTTAAAGTACTTAATCATAACTGAATTAAATAAAGACAAGAATGTTGGCTTCCTGAGGACCTGAAAGTTGTAAAATTCGACAGCTAATAAAAAGTTAAAAAAAAATCTCTGAGGCTGGGGCATGTTATAGATACATGGAAGACTGTGAATTCCAAGGCAGGCTACATAAATCTGTAAGATTGTTTTGAGTAACATATTGTTAAAGAGGTTTGGTTTGATTCATATGACGTCACGGGTAATTTAATGCAGAATACATTGAAATGTATTCAATAGAGTGGCCATTTTCTGATGCCACCCTAAAACGCAGAAAAACAAATTAACGCGGATAATATGAAGGTAGAAAAATAAAGAACTAAAGAAAAATGTTTGGAACTTCACTATCCCTTTTATTAAGTTCTCTGCTATGAGCCATGAGCCTGGAGGCAGACACAAATCCCTTCACCGGACCACCGCAGGTGATATGGAAATTGCCACCGCTCAACTCCATCTTCCCTAGACCAATGCCTTCACTGGCATGAGACCTTACTGGACTCGCCACTGCCAACGATGCCCTGGGTCGTATACTGGCTCAAATTTGACTCAGCTACTGCTGAAAGAATGCCGCATGTGACGAGATTTATAAAAGGCTGTTGCGACTGGAAAAGATTGTAAAAACAACGAAGCATTTTCAGACTGGAAGATGTTATCGACTGCTGTATCTATCAGAGATGACTGTATAGACAGGAAAGGTCATCGAGGTTGAATGGGGCTCCAGAGATATGAATGGTTCAATTCATGGAGATACTTTTTAATTGGTTTGGACATTTTAAGAGCGAGGTTTTGCTGGAGACAATACAATACTTTCAACATTAATTCTCAGTGTAAATTATATCACGGACTGCTGAAATGAATCTTCCTGAAGTTATCGTATGCAAGATGAGATGGAGGTGTATTAGAAACTTCAGTCGAGACATTCGAACAAAGTAAATGAGTTGAAGGTGCTGAGTGGAACAATGGGGTCACAATCTAAGACGTGAGTTGCAGCTCTTCGCAGGCTCAGTGCTGAACATTTGTTTGTGAATTGGCTGGATAACCCTGAAATAGTTGCAGGGAAACGATGAACTCTGTATTCAAATTTCAAGGGAAGCGACTTGCTGTCAGTCTTGCATGTCATCACCCCAGTTTTTTTTTCCCTTTGAGGACGTGGTGCTGTATTTTTGGAAATGCGTCCCCCAGACCTCAACGGCTGACTCCAGAAATGAGAGCCCTTTCGGCTCAGTCACGAGGGGGATTCCATCATTTCAGTGTGGCGATTCACCATCATGGCAGTTGTAGTCTTACTTGTTAGCTCGTATGGATGTCTAGTTTGGTGTCGACTCCTCGGCATTAGGAACTCGGCAGACTCTCTCATATTGGCTGTCTCAGCTGGCATGACGGTATCATTCAATTGACCCTTCCAGCCCAACATGGCAGTATCATTCTAACACGGGAGAAAGGGAGCACCACAGATGCAGGACAACAGAGCTGAACGATGTTGTGCTGGAGAAGGACAACAGGTCAGGCTGCATTCGAGGAGCAGGATAATCCACTATTTGGGCATAAGGCCTTCATTAGGAATAAGGGGGCAGCCCAATGGGGCTGAGAGATAAATGAGTGGGAATGGGGCTGGGGGAGGTAGCTGAGAATGTGATAGGTGGATTGAGTTGAGGGTGAAGGTGATAGGTCAGAGTGGAGGGGGAGTAGATCGGTGGGAAGAAAAATGTGCAGATAGAACAGGTCAAGAGGGCAGTGCTGAGTTGGAAAGTTGTATCTGGGATTAATTGGAGGGAGGGAAATGAGGAAACTGATAGAATACAAGTTGATCTCGTTTGATTGGAGGGTCATATGGAATAAGGTGAGGCGTTCTGAATCCCGGCAACGGGTGGTGAGTGCTTGGCTGTGGAGGAGTCCCAGGAACTGCATGTTCTTGCTAGAGTGAGAGGGGGAGTTAAAGTGTTCAGATACAGCATAGTAGGGATATTTTGTACGTGTGTCACATTGATGCTGTCCAAAGGATTCCGCATGTAGGTGTCCTGTCACCCCAGTGGTGAGGAGACCACATTTGGAGCACCACGTACAGTGGATGACGTATGTGAAAGTACAGAACAATCTCTGATGGATGTGAAAGTTTCCTTTGGGGTCTTGGATAGAGGTAAGAGTTGAGATGTTGGCGTAGGTTTTGCAATTCTTGTGGTGGCAGGGGAAGGCGCCAGGAGGGGAGGGTGTTTTGGTGGGGTACGTGGAGCTAACAAGGGAGTCACAGAGGGAATGTCATGACGGAATGCAGATGCGAGTTGGGAGGTAAATGCATCCCTGCTTGTGGAGTGTGTTTTTCAGTGGTGGAAATGGCGGAGGATCATGCAATGTATCCGGAGTTTGATGGAGTGGAAGGTGAGGATCGGGGGCTCTGTTCTTGCTGCGGTTGATTAGATAAGATTCCCTCCAGAATGGAAACAGAACATTTGTCCCAACAATCCAAGCCGACCCTGTGAAGCGTAACTCTCTGAAGAATACACCTAATACTATGGGGAATTTATCGTGACAAATTCGCTTGACCTGCCGATCTTTGGAATGTGTAAGGAAACCAGTGCACTCAGGGGAGACCCACGCAGACACGGTAAAAATGTGTAACCGCCACACAGACTGTCGCACAAAGCTGGAATCGAACTCAGGTCCCTGGTACTTTGAGGTAGTAGTTCTAACCACTGAGCCACCATGCTACGGGTGGTGAGTGCTTGGCTGTGCAGGAGTCCCAGGAACTGCATGTTCTTGCTAGAGTGGGAGGGGGAGTTAAAGTGTTCAGATACGGCGAAGGAGGGATAATTTGCACGTGTGTCACATTGATGCTGTCCAAAGGATTCCGCATGTAGGTGTCCTGTCTCCCCAGTGTTGAGGAGACCACATTGGGAGCACCACGTACAGTGGATGACGTATGTGAAAGTACAGAACAATCTCTGATGGGTGTGAAAGGTTCCTTTGGGGTCTTGGATAGAGGTAAGAGTTGAGATGTGGGCGCAGGTTTTGCAATTCTTGTGGTGGCGGGGAAGGCGCCAGGAGGGGAGGGTGTTTTGGTGGGGCACGTGGAGCTAACAAGGGAGTCACAGACGGAATGTTCATGACAGAATGCAGATGCGAGTTGGGAGCTAAATGCATCCCTGCTTGTGGAGTGTGTTTTTTAATGGTGGAAATGGCGGAGGATCATGCAATGTATCCGGAGTTTGATGGAGTGGAAGGTGAGGATTGGGGGCTCTGTTCTTGCCGCGGTTGATTAGGTAAGATTCCCTACAGAATGGAAACAGGACATTTGTCCCAACAATCCACGCTGACCCTCTGAAGAATACACCTAATACTATGGGGAATTTATCGTGGCCAAATCGCTTGACCTGCCGATTTTGGAATGTGGAAGGAAAGCAGTGCACTCAGGGGAGACCCACGCAGACAAGGCAAAAATGTGCAACCTCCACACAGACTGTCGCATAAGGCTGGAATCGAACTCAGGTCCCTGGTACTTTGAGGTAGTATTTCTAACCACTGAGCCACCATGCTGCTTCAACTGATGCGTGGGATTCGAAGGCGGGAATTGGTAGCCATGACCCAGTATGGGTCCCAGCTATGCTTGTCTCTTCATTGGAAACGTGGGACAGTCCACCTTGCGCAGATGCACTGACACCATTCCCTACTTGTCTCTCCACTGCACTGATGACTATATCGGCGCTACCTCGTGCTCCGAAGTGGAGAATGAACATTTCATCAGCTTCACGAATACCTTTGACCCGGACCTCAACTTCAATTATACCATCTCGGACTGTCCCTCACCTTTCTGGAACCCTCCATCTCCATTAATGTTGACCCACTCAACACAGACATCTATTGAAAACCCACAGACTCCAACAGCTACCAAGACTTCATCTCCTCTCACCCGGATTCCTCTAAAAACATTATCCCTTCTTCTCAATTCGTCTGACTACCGCCTCTGCTCCCAAGAAGACCAATTGATCTCGAGGAAGTTGGATGATTCATAGAAGAAATTATTGAGTGTGAGGATCAGTTCCACCAAACGAATGCGACTGTCTGTGGAAGGGACTGGTGAGGATATCGGGAGAAGACGAAATTGAGAGCTTGGAAGCCTTCGTCATGGCGGATGGATTTTATTTGGGCCTAGTTGTCCATTCTGAAGATGAGGTGTTGGCGGCCAGCGGATCGAAATTCATGGAAGAGGTAGAGGGTGTGAGTGGTGTCACAAACATAGGTGAGGAGTTCCTGGACCGGAGGCATTGGGAAGTTTCAAGGCATGTGGAGGTCTGTTCCGTGGGCACTAGCAGGCGGACACGATGGGTCGAGCAGGGCAGTCAGGTTTGTGAATTTTGGGTAGGCAGTATAACCCTGCTGTGCGGGATCCACAGATTATGAGGTTGGAGATTCTCTGAGACGATGAGTTGTGCACGTTCTGGGAGTTGATATTTTGGTGATGGGAGGTGGGATCATGGTTGAGGGGGCGGTAGGAGGAGGTGTCCGCAAGTTGTCACCTGGATTCAGTGGTGTAGATGTCGTTGCACCAAACAACCACTGTTGCCCTCTTGTCGGTTGGTAAGATGGTGAGGCTGGCTTTGTAATGGAGGAGTTGTGAGTCTCTGCATAGTGACAGTGAGAGGTTGGAGTGGGTGAGGATTTTGGACAGGTTTAGGCAGTTGATGTCCCAGTATCAGTTTCAAAGAAAGAGGGCGAGGGCAGGTAACAGGCCATCATGGTGTGTCCAGTTTGATAGCCTGTGTTGGAGGGGGGAGAAGGCGTCTTCTGACGGTGGATGGGTGTCCTGCTGGATAAAATTAGACCGAGAGATAGAGGCAGCAGAAGTAGTGTTCACTGTTGTAACACTTGTTGAATTAATTGATCTCTGAGATAAGGGGGATGAAGGAGAGGCCTTTGCTGAGGACTGATCGGTCGTGGGATGTCTGGCGAAATGGTGAAAATACGACATGACTGGGAACTAGTACTTGCTGTAGGGCTGGCGATGGGAGTGTGGGTGGACACTGTAGCTGTAGTGTGGTTGGTTGTGGCATCAAGGGTACTTCACCTCTGCAAGTGAAGTACACTCCAAGCAACATGGGAGTGAAAGTAGTTCCTGCGGGATCCACCGGTGAGAAGTGACAGAATCATTTTGGGCAATGTTGTTGGCTGGAAGATAATTGGTGTGGGCGGATGTGACTGTGAGGTTGCAACACGGGAGCAGCAGTGATGTTGTGGTTGGGCATCACATTGATTTCAGCAGCAGTGCATCTTGTCGCCGTCGCCGTGATCATGGACGATCATGTGGCATTCATGGAGGGAGTTGTTTGGCCCGCGATCGCAGAGCTGGTTGTCTGGACAGTGGTCACAGAGGCGCATGTCTGTAATGGCTGCAGTATGTGGAGCAGCAGGGGCAGAAGTGATGTCATTGTTCACCGCGGTACGGTGGCTAGAGCGGCGCGTGCCTAACAGTATTGCAACATTTCTGGAGTCCAGGAGAAGCTTCTGGAATGGTCAAAAAACCTTGTGGACTGAGGTAGGTACATGAAAGATTGTTGTATGGACAGTTTTGGATATCTGATATGATTTAGAAGAAGTGTTCCTTTAGTGTGCCGATTCTTCTTAGGATGAGGAATAGCAGACACACATTGCAGGTCTGGTAGAGTGCGGCCCTGAGCTGGGGTAGGGCTGACTGTAGTGACAGTAAATGGCAGTGCATGGCTGCGATTGTTGATCGAAGGATCTGGAGGAGAATCGTTTCTGAAGGCTGAAGACTTTTTGTTGGTAGTTGTTGTCGGAGGTCTGAATGTGCTCTGCAGTCCCTGTGAGTTCAGTCGATTCCATAGGCAGGGGCTGAGGAAGGAGATGTGGCTGTTGTTGCGAGTCTCTTTCAGGACCAGGCTGAAGATCTTCAGGGCAGAGGGGACAACTGGGGATGGGTGCAGTGAGAAAGAGAATCACTAAGATCCTCGGAGAAGGAGGAAGAGGGCTTCTTCAAGGTAGCGATCCCTGGAAGAGGCTTCACAGTAAGGTAACAATCAACTGGGAGGAAGTGAGGACTAAAGATGCTGGAGATGAGAGTGGAAGAGTGTTGTTCTGGAAATGCACAGCTCGTCAGGCACAATCCGAGCATCAGAGAAATTGTCCTTTCAGGCATAAACCCTCCGTCAGGAATGACGTGTTTGTCCAAGGGGCTGAGAGATGAATGAGAGGGGCTGGAGGCTCAAGGGAAGGTATCTGTGAATGCAATAGGTAGATGAAATTGGGGATGAAGGTGATCGGTCAAAAACGAGGATGGAGTGGATTGGTGGTAATGATCATAGACTGGTAGGACTGGTCAAGAGGGCGGTGTCGACTTGGAAGTTTGGATTTGGAATAAGGTGGCGGGAGGGGAAATTAGGAAACTGGGGAAATCCACATTGATGCCACGTTGTTGGAAGTTCTGAAGGGTTAATATGAGGCATTCTTCCTCCAAGCGACAAGTGGAAAGCATTTGGTGGTGCAGGAGACCGAGGGTCTGCATGTCCTTGGCGGAGTTGGTTGGACAGTGAGGGTCTTTTTAATGCTTGTGACCCAGAGATGTTCCCTGACGCGTTTCGCAAGGAGGCGTCTTGTCTCCCCAAAGTAGAGGAGATCACATTAGGAGCAGCGGATACAGTAGATGACGTGTGTGGAAGTGCAGTTAAACCTCTGACGGATGTGTAAAGCTCCTTTGGGGCCTTCAATGTCTTGCCCGGAATGAAGGTTTCATCCTGGCTGTTCTTTCGCATAATACATCGTTCCTGAATTGGTTTTCGCCATGCCCATGGGCCATCAACTGAACTATAATTAACTTTGTCTTCATTATATTTTTCAAAATTAGCTTATTTGAATTTTTCATCGATATAGGCGCCATGATGTAGCAACTTACAAGACGGTTCACCGTAATTCTTTTAAAAAGCAAACGTACAAGTGGCAATAAATTTATGTCAATATTTCTATTTCTATTACACTGATTGTCGTCATAAGATGAACTCTACATTGACAGCCCCTTGTATGTGGAAGAACGGAAATCTTCTGATCTTGCCAGATTTGAGGAACTGGGAATGGAACAACTGGAGCTGGAAGATATGCTATAGATCCTAGTTGTCTTTACTTTCTTCAGGAAAATCAGTGACTTATCCCAATTTCGTTGTGTCGCTTGTTGAGACTACCTTAAAGCTTTCTTCCAAGGCATATTCTACCAGATTTGCATGTGTTTTATTGTTTGTTTCCCACTGAATCGCTTCGTCTAGTCACTTCTATTTCACTTTCACTTTCATTTTTGGTTTTTACCAATAATGACATTTAGGTATTATGTCAATCATTTGAAATCTAGATATGTAACCAAATGAGTTGATTGAATTGCTCGTAGAACTTGGACAGTCACTGTATTCGTAAATATGTTTGTGCAGCATATCACATTCCACAGCCTTGTGCCTTTTTGGAAGTTGGCATTAAAAACAAATTTGAAGCAGAATTTATTTTAAAGATTATGTTCAAGAAATAAAGAAAAAAGCTGACCAGAGGAAAACGAATTTACCGGACAGAGTAAGGAGAGAACTCACCACTTTAATTCTGCTTTTAATTTCTGATTCAATGTGATTGCCTAAGTTCCTCGGAAAATTCAATCTATCGCAAACTCGCTGGGTAAACAAAAATGTGTGTGATTGCCTGCATCTTGGGGACAGAATGAAACATCTTGGCAGCAATTATTTTAAAATTGAAACTGCCTGTAATGTACAAAGTTAAAAATCAAACAACATCAGGTTACAATCCAACAGTTTTAATGTGAAACACTAGTTTTTGGAGCGCTGCTCCTTCGTCAGGTGGTTGTGCAGTACACGATTGTAAGACACAGAATTTATAGCAAACGTTTACAGTGTGATGTAACTGAAATTATACATTCATAAATACCTTGATCGTTTGTTTATTCTCTCACCTATTAGAATGACCATGTTAGTTTCACTTCTTTCATATGTAAATCAAAAGTTACATTCTCAGGTTAACTTTAATGTTAACCCAGATAATGTGTAGAAGGTCTCAGCCCCCTGTGTGCTGCTGTCTATGCCATAACGTTTAGACTGATTCTAATCTAAAA
>NW_025213138.1:0-1199 GCF_004010195.1 Chiloscyllium plagiosum
TGCTGTAGTCTACAGCACTACATCAATACGCAGATTTGAGCTGCAATATCTGCAATGCAATTCTGCTCTCTGTCCCTTAGTTCACAACGAGACCCATTCACCCATCAGTCATGTACTCAGTGACCTACTCTGGTTTCTGATGTGGTAACACTTCCATTTTCATACTTTCATTTTGCTGAGGGTCTCTCCCCGGGACATGCCTTCAATCTTAAACATTCTGCAAAACCAATTAAATCATTTTAGTTCAATTGTTTAATTCATCTGAATCTTTTTCCTTGAGTAATACCATCTTCTGTGTGTAAAGTGAATGCCTTTCCCTCTGTTTCTCTCCCTGACCATGATTAAGAGCTCTGCAGTGTCAGTGATGTCAGCCTTATATAGCTTCAGAGCCAATGAATTCTCTGGATTCCCAATCATCTTCACCACATTGTATGTTTCTTCTTTTGATTTGATGCCTTATAACTCATGGTTGCCTTGTCCTGCCATGAGTATGTTTCATCTCCTTTGGGAGAATTTCTGATATCCTCCAAAATATCCCCAGAAATTCCAGCTTTTGCTGTTACATGGTCTGCCCTGCTCAGTTCCCCTTCCAATTCACTGTGACCAGCTCCTTCCAAATGTCTTTGTAGTTACATTGCTCAATTATAATCACATTACATCAAGAAGAGAGCAATAGATATAAACCTGAAGAAGGAGCTTTAAGAGAAGGGACGCAAAGAATAATTGGTAAATTTCTTAACTAGATACAAAAAGAGAAAGAGCGAGACAACATAGATGATGAAATGTGAAATATGAGAAAACTAGATCATCGAAAGAAGGAGATGAACATCTCCCAATGTTTTGGCAATGGCCTGTGTGCTGTGGTCCTTTGTACAGTGCATGTATAACAGAGAAATATGTTCAAATGCTGGCACTGATGCCAGAAATTTTATCTCCAATAATGTGACAGACACTAGCTTTGGAAAGTACCCAACAGGCCAATATATTGAATTCTGGTAGAAAGGGGATTAACTGAAATAAGCTGGGACACCAGAAGCAAGAATTTATAATACACATCCTGATAAGAATGAGAGATTGGAGTGGAGATTTCCAGAAAAGGAGGGAACGTTGAGAGAAGGGGAACATATCATTTTAGATGAGAATCAAATGATGTTTTAATGTTTTATAAATTTTATACATCATATGCATCACTTTCAGTT
>NW_025213138.1:1627-3889 GCF_004010195.1 Chiloscyllium plagiosum
TAGATTTGAACAGATTTCGGGTACAAAATGTCCCAGCAAATTCCAACACGTTGCAATTAGTGACCTAGTTCTTCAAATAAAACCGGTCGGAAAATCTGTTTAATTTTGTTTACTGGTGGTTGTTTAAATTAAAACTGAGGGAAATGGCTCTTAACATTACTAAAGAGGTTCCCAAATTTGCCAAGAAAGTTGAGAAAGACAGAAGCAGGACATTTATTAGAATTAGCAAATAGGTTGGAATTGGGTTTAACCACGGACAGAAGGAAAGCTGAAATTATAATGTATTGGTCAAGCACATTGATGTATCAGAGAAACAGACAAATGCAATAGAGTTAGAAAAAACTTAAATTGCAAATATGGCAATTGAAGTTAGAAGATAAAGAAAGAGACGGAAACAGAGTTAGATAAAAGAGAAGGAGAGGAAAAAGAAAGAGAGAGAGAATTTGAGATTTAGAAGCTGTGAATTAGACAAGAAAATTAAATTAACAGGATGGAGATGAAGGGAGAACATCGGGATGTATACAACTATGTTAGTACTTTGCCATATTTCGGTGAGAAAAATGTCAAAACCTTTTTTATCTCATTTGAAAAAAATACCTCGGCAGATGACGTGTCTAGTGAACTTGCGGGTAATGCTAGTTCAGACTAAGCTGGTGGGCACAGCTGGTGAGGCATGTGCAGCACTGTCTGATGGGGGGTCAAGAGATTATGCAAATGTAAAATTGGCTATTTTGATTGGCTATGAAATGGTACCAGAAGCACATCGACAGAGGTTCATAAAAATTGAGACGGAACTTGGTCAGACTTAAGTTAAGTCTGAAAGAATTAACTACAGTCATTTTGATAGATGGGTGTTCGACTTAAAAATAGATAAGGCCTGTGAGGCTCGAAGGGAGATTATTCTGCTGGAGAAGTTTAAAGACTCACTTCCAGAGATGGTAAGATTTCATGTGCACGAACAGAAAGTTCAAGAAGTGAGAAGCGCGACAGTAATGGCAGGTAAATATGCATTGGTGCATGAGATGAAATTTAGCTTCCGGGAGAATGTTCATGCTATGAGGGATAGAAATTGGGAGAAGGGAAGTTGACACATTACAAAGCGAACAGTAGCGCACAATGGTTTACCACAAGTGAAAAAAGAAGCCCAAAGGGGTTGAAAGGAGGTGAAAGGCCTCAGGTGTTCTCAGTATCAGGCAGTGTAATACATAAAATGACAGTGCCGATGGTTTAAGTAGGGCACTGGGAAAAGGTGTTTTCACTGCAGTGGTCGTTGAAGGAAGGCATTTTGGGGAAAGATGTGGTAGAAGAGGCTAAGCCCAGTGGCATTTGTGAAACTGGCAAAGGAGACCCCAAGTAGAGCCGAGGAGCTGCAGGAGAGTATACAGCCAAGGCAGGGGCTGAGTATGGAGTCAGTACTTGATCGCTGTAAAGAATTCACCTCTGTAGATAAAGTTTATTCAGAAAGATCAGGGGGAGAAGGACAAGAAGTTATAATTTTGTGAGATATGGGATCTGCTCAGTCTCTAATAGTTGAGAAGTAATGCTCCGGAAAAGCACAACAGATCTGGCAGCATCCGAAAAGCAGAACAATCGAATATCAGGCAGAAACCCATCGTCAGGAATGTGGTGGGGGGACAATGGGGCTGAAAGATAAATACGAGGGTAGTAGCTGGGCCTGTGGGAGGGTCACTGGGAAGGCGATAAGAAGATGTAGGTGGGAGTTATAATGATATGTCGGTTTGGAGGATGGAGTCGGTAGGTGGGAAGCAAGCTGGCCAGTTAGGGCGGTTCAAGAGGGCAGTGCTAGGTTGAACGGTTGGATCTGGGAGAGGTTGGTGGAGGGGAGATTTGGAATTTGGTGAAGTCAACGTTGATGATGGTTCTAGTTTGAGGGTTCCAGCTGTCCTACCACTGATAGGTGTCCTATCACCCTCCTGTCCGACCTATCACCATCACACCCCACCTGCATCTGCCTATCGCCTTCCAAGCTATCTTACACCCAGCTCCACCCCCACCCTCCTATTTATTTCTCGGCCCCCTTCCCCCTCCGTTATCCCATCCCCCACTTTCCTGAGAAGGATTTATGCCTGAAAAGTCAACTCTTCTGCCCCTCGGATGCTGCCTGGTTGGCTATGCTTTTCCAACCCCACACTTTTCAACTCTCATCTCCAGCATCTGCAGCCCTCACTTTCTCTCGGCCTCTAATAGTGAGAGATGAAAGTATTTTCACTCTTTCTGACGTACTAATCAAGATCGTGACAA
>NW_025213138.1:7325-10578 GCF_004010195.1 Chiloscyllium plagiosum
GGTTTTGTTGAATAGAAAGTACAGCACAGATGCCAGCTAAATGTCAGATTGTTCCATATGTCACAGTTAACTGTGAAATGGATACCTGAGTTTTGGTTGCAGTTTTGACAACAATTCAAATACAACCAAAGTGTTTAAATAATGGTCAGGATACCAGAAGCCAACGGAATTTGAATATTATTGTTTAGACACCTGGAAAGCAATCAAATTATGAGAATTGCTGTATCATGGGTAGTATATAAACACAGCATTTGAACACTAGAGGGAGAGCCACTGCCATCCAACAGCACAGTTACTGCTATAGAGCAGGCTAACTGGCCATCTCAAAAACTCTCTTTCAAGGATACATGTTCATGTCAAACCGATTTGCAATAACAAATGACCCAAGAGATCAGCAGCTGGAAGAGTGAACACAGCGGGGAAGATAGAGACTGTGTGGTCTTGAGATTGTAATGTTTAATATGTGGGCTGTTGGAACAGCATATTTTTACAGAGTCGGAGTCAGATAGTAAGTAGCTAAGAAAAGAGGGGCTTGTATTTGTGAATAGTTGTTGTTTAGTGTTCACTATTAAAGTTAAGAAACTAACTTGTTATTTTTTGTATAAGTCGTGGAATGTAGGAGATCTGTTTCACTCATATTTAAACAGATTACGAGGTGAGGCGAGCTTTTCTGGGTGTTTGGTTTTAATTAACAGAAGGGTTCGACTCCACCTTGTAAATGTCCATCCACGCTAACCCCAATTCCCTGCAGTTGACCCATATCCTTCCAGTCCATTCCTATTCACATATTTATCCAACTGCGTTTGAAATGTTGTTAATGTACCCCCCAAGCACATCTGCTGGCAGCTCATCCGTACACCAGCCATTTATGTAAATAAGGGGTCCCTCAGATTCTCTTTTAGTCCTTCCCCTTTAACCTTAAACTGATTGTCTCTCGTTCTCGATTCTCTAAACCTTGGAAAAAGACTGAGAGCATTAACCCTACCATCGTGATCTTATACAGCTCTATAAGGACTCCCTCAGTCTCCTACATGCTAAAAAAAGGGTCCGAGCTTGTCCAACCTCTCCCTATAACTCAGACGATTGGGTTCTGGTAACATCCTTGAAAATTTCATCTGCACTCTTTCTAATTTAATAGCGCCCTCCCTATAACAAGGTGACAAAACTGAACACAATACTCCAAGTGCCTCCTTACCAAAGTCCTGTGTAACTGCAACATAAATTCCCAACTTCTCTACTCCATGTCCTGCCTGATGAAGGCCAATGTGCCAAATGCCTTCTTCACTGCCCTGTCTACCTGTGGCTCCACTCTCAGAGAACCGTGCACCTGAACCCCAAGGTCTCTCTGCCCACTACACCCTTGAAGATCCTCCCATTCACCATGAAACTCCTCCCTTGCTTTGAGTTCCCAAAATGTAAGACATCTATATTAAATTCCGTTTGCCATTTCTCGGCCCACTTCCCCACCTGAGTGAGGTCCTGCTGCAATTTCTGATAAACTTCTTCACTGATCATGCTCCCACTTACATTAGTGTCATCTGCAAACTTACTAATCATAACTTGTACATTCACAACCAATTCATAGATAACAAACAACAATGGACCCAGCCTCCAGTCTGACAAGCAACCTTCCACTAAACCCTCTGCTTTCTACCATCAAACCAACTGTGTATCCAATTGGCCAGTTCCCCCAGCATTCCACGTGATGGAAACTTCCAGAGCAGCCTGCCGTGTGGGACCATATCAAAGGCCTTACTGAAATCCATAGAGACTATATCTACCCCTCTGTCCTCATCAACCTTCCTGGTCACTTCATCAAAGAACTCGAACAAATTTGGGAAGCATGATCTCCCACTCACAAATCTATGCTGACTGCTCCGAATCAAACCCTGTGTCGGTAATGGGTACAGTCAATGGTATGCTGTCCTTCATTTTATGATGATTCGAGAACATACGTAAAGCCATCTTCCTGCAGTTTTAGAGCCTTGCTGAGAGAGCATTTGGGGCACTCTCTACAGATTTGATCTCCTTTGTAAGGAATGATCTGCTTACCACAGACAGGGGTGATGGTAACATGAGGATAGAGTGAAGAAGCTAAGTGTTTAACCTGTAGAGATGTAAGGGATGAAGAAATGATGACGCTGAAACACGAGGAGTGGCAGCGATCACTTATTTGCAAAAGAGACATTGATAGGGTGAGAAATTCCATGCTTTACCCAGGATTGATTGGTTTGATTTATTGCCACGTGTACCTCAGTACAGGGAAACACTTTATTTATGAGCAGTGGATACAGGTCATCGTAAGCATGACCAGACAGATCATAGGGTGGACATAGACTTGGACAGAGTAAGGCACACAAGTTACACGGAACTGGACGTGCACTAGACAAGATCAACATGAACAAGATCAGCATTGTTTGAACTTAGTGAGTCCATTCATCAGTCTAATGTGACATTCCTAATAGTCTATATGCTTTTACTAACTCTCCCCATGTTATTGTGCAGTCGGCGTGTGAGCCCGAACTGAACGTCAGGTTATTCACAATCCCCAACAGCAGCCACAATACCCTCCATCTGAAACAGGTAGCCATTCCCACCAGCTTCCGTCCTGCATAAAAAACAGCAGGCTGTCTTCTCGGAAATGAAAGGTGACTTCTTGAGACTTCACACAAGACATATGGCTTTCCTCCTCACTGCGAGAAAACCATGTTAAAGTCCCACGTGTGTGTTATGAGCAATGGAGAATGAAAGGTGCCTTCTTGAGACTTCACACAAGACATATGGCTTCCCTCCTCACTCCTCACTGCGAGAAAACCATGTTAAAGTCCCACGTGTGTGTTATGAGCAATGGAGCCAGGAGGAACAACATGGAGCAGCCTGTCTGTGCAGCCTCAGCTCCAGTTGTTCATCATGTTAGAGCATCTATTAGGAGACAGTGAGGGCTGCCCATGCTGGAGATCAGAGTAGAGCATCAATTGCTGGAAAAGCACAGCAGGACAATCGACGTTTTGGGCATAAGCCATTCATCAGAATCAGCATCAATTAACTCATTCTGCCCCCGTGTAAGTGCATTGAGGTGGGAATGGCCTCCTACTGTTCCTGTATAAGTGGCTCAACGGGCTGAATGGCCTCCTCTTGTTCATGTGTAAGTAACTCAAGGGCAAATGTGCAGTGTCAGGCAGTGCTGTTACATGAATGTTACAGACACGTTAACAGCACAAGTCTCAATGGAGTCTGGGTCTTGCTGCTCATG
>NW_025213138.1:18176-26758 GCF_004010195.1 Chiloscyllium plagiosum
TCTGAGGGAGGGAGGGTGGTGGGGGAGAATCTTCAGAACATTGCAGTATAATCTTGTCACCAGAAAATTTGTTTTCTTTATGCTTCCCCCCAATGAGTTGTGGTAAATTGAAGTATTTCATTGTATTTACTTTAATGTTCCATCTCTAGTGAAGTAAGTTTTCATCTACGTCAAGGCCATGATTCATAAATGATGGATCAGTTTCATAATTGAATTACTTGTGTTTTATGTCAGAACTTTGAGACCATTAAGTGGTTTAAGAATGTGCTGAATGTCCAGACATTTAGCTTTGTGGGCATGCAAGAAGAAAATTTAAGTTTGAAATTACTATCCTTGAGCCACTGATCGTTGATGTTTTATTTGTGCTCATCATTACTTTGCAACAGGAGAGGTTTTGTAGAACTTTTTGTTTTTAAAATTTTAGTCACAGGTCAAGATTTCTGATACTTTGATCCATGTCAGTCCTGTTCTTCTTCACCCCTTGTAAAATGTCATTATTTATGCTCATTTGGCATTGCATAAACTTTCAGTTTACTTAAGTTGCATCATGATTAAAATAAGTGTTCTAGGAGACTTGTATCAAGTAGTTTCCTACAGTATCTGCTCATACTGTCTCCACCTGGAATTTGACCAAAGCTTATAAACTACTTCAACCCAAACAAAGATTAACGAAAATAATAAATCTGGATGGAGCACCTGACATCAACCCTAGGCACCAAAAACAATCTCAAACCTCCTTAATCCTGCAAAGTCATCTTTGCCAACATTGGAGATTTGTGCCAAAGTTTGGAGACCTGGCCCACAGACCAGTTAACACAGTGGTAAGAATACAAAATGTACTGCAAGTGGGGAATTTCAATGTCCGTGATCAAGAGTTGCTTGGTAGCTCCATTACTGACCAAGCTAGCAGAGTCCTGAAGGACAGGGCCACTGGACTGGGTTTACAGTATGTGGTGAAGGAACCAACAAGGGAGAAATTTACTTGATCACATCCTCATCAATCTACCTGTCATAAATGCATTTACTGTGCCATGATCAGTAGTAGAGACCACTGTAGTCCTTCAGACACAAAATCCCATTAACCACATCAAAGATGCCCTTAGACTACATTCCTGAAGAAGGGCTCATGCTCAAAACGTCAATTCTCTTGCTCCTTGGATGCTGCCTGACCTGCGCTTTTCAAGCAACACTTTTTCAGCTCTGATCTCCAGCATCTGCAGTCCTCACTTTCTCCTTAGACTACAAATCTTGTTTGGGAAATAGAAACCAGAAAATGGAAATTTGGAATTCCCTTCACCATTCAAAGGGAAGTGGAACTGTGTGGTCACTTAATGGTTACTCAAGGACATATAACTTCGCTGGAAGCTAGATTTTGATACATATGCGATTCACTGGTACCAAATGTCTATGAAAGAAAACAGCTTAGCAACGGGGTTTGGATTGGTTTAAGTGACACTTTATCACAGACATGAGGAGCCGTATGGACTCGACCTAGAAAAAAACAAGTGAAATAGTGCAGATTTTTAATTGGGACAAAAAAAAATCTAAGAGTGCAAAGGGAAAGAAAACTTCTAACACTAGCCAAGACCAGCTGTTGAATTGACTGTGTGATGTCAACACCAAAAGCAGCAATGAAAATTGGGAAAAGCTTCCTCATTCCATTGACTTTGAATTTGATCCATGGCCTTTGTGACATTTTTGTCTGTTTTCTACCATAATACTCCTAAAATGTGTACTGCCTTATTCATTGGGTGTAAATTAATGTTTTGATTTAAAGGGGAAAAAGTTTAAGTTTGCATTTAGTAATCTGTTTTTCTCCTGTCAGAGAGTGCACTTGTTACAATATCTTTTGTTTTCCTTTTCCATTCTTTAAAACTGTTGAGAATTTCTTTCATCTCAGGTAATGGCCACAGTCGGGCATTAACCACCCCAGAGTTTAAAACACTCATTTCACATTTGCAATGACTGATAGAAAAGTGGGACTTCATTTCCAGCATACTATTCCAACTAGGGTTGTCACAAGATCTGCAAGACAGCCACCATGCTAAACGTGCAGACTGAATCACATCTGGCAATTTCAGACTAGGTGTCTATAAAGTGCTGAGAGTCATTAGAGCTGTATTCAACAACCATCAGTAATCGCTGGGCTCAGCACATTCTCCACTCCACCATTCCCATCAAGCCAGACATTCATTCCATGTTCATTGAAAAGTGTAAGAAGGCATGCCAGGAATAGCACCAGACATATTTAAAGTTCAGGTTTCAACCTGGTCAGCCTACAACACTGGTCTATTTCCATGTAATACAGTGGAAGCAGGGTTCAAAAGAATGGTTGTGGGGGATCTTAGCCCTATCCTTTGTAGTTCTGCCATATTGTGAATAATGGTGGACAAATAAATAGCTATCAGAAGGTAGAGGCTCCACAAAAATCCACGTCCTTGGTGAAAGTGGAGCCCAACACATCAGAGCAAAAGACAAGTCGGAAGTACTTGCATCATCTGTCGCCAAAAGTGCCAAGTTAGGATTCATCTCTCCCTCTTCCAGCGTCTCTCCAACATCATAGATGCCAGCCTTCTACCAATTAGATTCACTCCATGTGATATCAATAAGAGAATGAGGGCAGTGGACACTACTAAGGCTATAATTGGTCACTGATGTACCATTTGGATTCTGCTAGAGCCACTTGGCTTCTGATATCATGGCAATTTTGATGCAAACATGGACAAAAGAGCCAACTCCGAATGAGAGGTTAGTGACTGCCCTTGACATCAAAGCCACTTTCAACAAAATAATTTTAAAATTCCCAGCAAAATTAGTGTCAGTAGAATCTGAGAAAGCTTATCATTTGTTGGAGTGACAAATGACAAAAAAGGTAGTTATGATTGTTGGTTAATCATTTCAGCTCTTGGACATCACTGCTAGAGTTCCTCGAAGTATTGCCTTGGTCCTAACCATTTTCAAGTGTATCAAAAATAACCTTCCCTCCATCCATTAATGTCAGGAATGGTGAATGGTGCTGATCATTCTTCAGATACTGAAGCAGTCTGTGTACACATGTACCAAGATTTGGGCAACATTCGGGCTTGGGCTGATAAGTGGCAAATTAGTATTTGTACTATACAAGTGTCAAGTAATGATGACTGCCTCTGATAAGAGATTTTTTTAAAAATCATTCTTTGTTCAATGACATTATCAGTGCTGAAATTCCCACTGTCAACATAGAGAGGGTTATCATTAACCAGCCATATAGATACTGTGTGTACAAGAGTAAATCAAAGACTAGGAATCCTGCAGCAAGTAACTCTATTTCCTTGTCTCTCCACCATCTACAAGGTGCAAGTCAGGAGTGTGAATAAATCCTCCCCACTGGTGGATAGGTGTAACTTCATTTAAAGAAGTTTGACACCATCCAAGCAACCTACTTGATTGGCACCACATTCAACATTTTCAACCTTAATTCCCTTCACCAGTGCACAGTCAACAGTATATTCTATCTACAAGATGCACTGCAGTAACTAACCAAGACTGCTTGCACTTCCAAACCTGTGATATACCCCTAGAAGGATGAGGCAGCAGATACACAGGAACAGTACCACTTGCAAGTACCCCTCAAAGCCATAGACCATCTTGATGTGGAAGTATATCTCCAATTACTTGTCACTATACCAGAATCCTGGAGTTGCCGCTTTAGCAGCACTGAGCATGTCCCTACATCCTACAGCAGTAGTTCAACAAGGCAGCTTACTACCACTTTCTCCAGGCAGATCACAAGGGACAATAAATGATGATCTAATCAGCAATGCCCATGTCACAGGCAAAGGTTTTTAAAACTCCTTATTTGTTTATCTCTGTTTTGAACTAAATCTTATTGTTTAAGCCCTCACAATTTTTGGTAACATATTAAGCTGTATTAAATTAATCTTAGAAAGATTTGTCTGCTATTGCCACATAAAATCATCATTACTTCTTAAGACCAATCATTATATTCCTGATACTGATGAATATTAGAAGGAACGTGTTGGGGTCTGGTGATTCTGAAGGTGATTGACATCTTGGCTCCACAATTGCCAGCAATCTGCCACTTGATGCCAGAATCACTGTGTTGCGAAAGATCTGAGTGACACACTAAGCAGGAGAAAGGGTTGAACATTTTTCATTGCCATTTTCTGAGCTCTACCCTTCACTTCTCTTGGCAGAGCAAAATATCTAATTCAGAGATTCTGGGGCAAATTAATTCCATCCATATAAAATAATTACTGAGCCACGTTAGTTGAATGGATAATGAGTACATACCCATTGACCTTCTGAACAGTGAACTGGCCATTGTGTCATAACATATTACTAAGGCTGGAAATTAACTGAAGACCGGAATAATGTTGATACCGGTAATTGTGTAGCGCCCCCCCCACCTCCGCTATGGAAAAATGACTGAATAAACTTGCAATATAGTTGGTGTCAATACAGTCACCTATTGGATTCAGGATCCCCTTAAAACTGAGTAACTTGTTATTTTCTGAAAACTTCAGGTTTCTGAAGAAGGATTGATGGACCTGAAATGTTAACTCTGCTTTCTCTCCACAGGTGTGATCAGACCTGCTGAGATTTTCCAGCAATTTCTGTTCTTGTTCAGATATCAAGCATTCACAATGCTTTGTTTTTTAAACTTTTCATTTTGCTTCCTTTTTTTATTTAAAAATTCTTCTATTAAGACGTCCAGGCATAAACCTTCAGTTTACTTAAACTACATGTTGCTGACAGCTACAACAACTGGAGGCTAATTGTTTCGACAGGCAGTGGAAGAGCTTGTGGACAAACAAAGATGGGTTGGTGAGAAGAGACTTCTAGAAAACAGGCCAGTGACTCGAGTATCTTTTTGGACTACTGTCATATCCTGTAGCAAATGCCACAGACTGTCTTACCAGAGTCAGTTTCTTGAGCCACACGAGGCAATGTTCAACACAGTTAAGCATCAAGGTGCAAACGTTTAAGTTAAGACTGTAAAAGAAGGGACATCACAGGAACCTGGAAGTGCCAGTATAATGGAGTCACATTATAGCTTGATTTTGAAACGTAGTAATGAAAAACATCCAAGTGCTTAGCTTTGGCGTGATGAATATAACTCCATTATAGTGTTGACATGTTTGATGTGGTCTGCATAATAAAATTAAAACATTTTTCAATACAATCTGTTACTGCAATTATGTTTTTAGTTGTAAGCAACATGACAAAGCTTGTTCTCGACCTTGAGTCGCTCCAGCTAGTATTAATGATTTGCATTGTTACTAAAAATAAATTTAGGTCAACTAATGCAAAGCATCACACGAGTTGTGATTTATATTTGATTATTGTGGAGTCTGTTGTAGATCATTATTCTACTTAAAGCACGGTTGCAAATTTTAATGACTGTCAAATCCTTATTTTCATGGGACGAAATCCAGACAGGTATCCTGCTCTGAAATCATCAAGGGCTAAGTTTAATATACTTGATATTGTAATAATTCTGTTTCAATTTCTCTTGCAAGAGAAAAATGAGCAACCAAGAATACGGAAGTAGCCAGGAATTTGCTGCAGATGTGAGATTAATGTTTTTCAACTGCTACAAGTATAATCCTCCAGACCATGAAGTAGTAGTTATGGGTAGAAAACTTCAGGTAAGAGATTATGACCATTCATGAAAGATTAATATTGTTGTGACCAATCCCTGGGTGAGGTTAACCGATTTATTAAGGCTCCAGGTAGAATATGCCAAATTGTGCAATTCCCAAGCAAAAAAGGATGAACTGGCTCTCATCTTGATTCATTCATCCATTTCCTTAGGTGGTCACAAAAAGATTAATTTAGAAAAGGATCCATTCTTTTGTAAATGCCTTTTTCACAGATAATACTAGCTAAATAAACAAATTGCATGTTTTAATAGCTGCTGACTTAACCAGGCTTTTTTGAGTTAATAGAAGAGAGGTCATTAGTTATTAAATGCAAGAATCCATTCAGTACAGAGAGATCAAATGAAGTGAATCCAACAAATTTGCATAAAGATACGTAACTAAATCTCCTGAGTTATGTGTAGGGCAGGCATGTTGTTGTTAGCCCAGAGTTGACTTTGAGATGCTTGCCTTTGCAGGTCAGCTGATAGGCATTAGGCCTGTTTCCTTGTGGCTGAGGTTTCATTTGCATTCTGACTTTAAGCAAAGAGAAAGAGACTTTCTTCCTTTCTCTCGCCCAGATTGCTCTCTTTTTATCTCAGTATTTTCATTGTCTGAGAAAACTCTTGGGTGATGTAGTTTAAAAATAGTGTTACAACTAAATTCATTTTTATTGAAACTCATTTGACACCCATCAGGCATAACATTCTATGGTCTGTCTTGAGACTGGGATAGTCAATACAGGCCTTCCAGTCATTGAACTAAATTACTCTACTCTATTTACATTTTCAGTCATTTTTTGGCTGTATATCCACACTTTTAAAAAACAAACTGTAATAAAAAGTTGAATTTGTCGTTGAATCTGGGGTTATGAACCATGGTCATGACAAACATTTTTATAATCAATAGTTTAATGGTTTGCTGAACTACCTAGAAAAATGCTTTGCAAAATCTTATCTCCTGCATTGTGAAACCATTGCCTGCAGGATCATTCATGCCTGTAGGTGACACTGTTTGTAGGAGATTGACAGTTAGCAAATAAAACAATTTTGAGTCAGCATGCATCTTTAGATTCTGTAAATTGAATATTGCCATGGAGCAATCTTAATTTCGCAGGCAGTTTTGGATCCTCCATCTCCCACACCACCCAACAGTAATCTTAATGCTGGGTTTGGTTGAGTGGATGTAACACAAAGGGAGATCCACTGATTACAATAAAATTTCAATGTCAGTGTCAAGAGAAATGTTTTTGATTTTATAAATCCTGACATCTTCCTATACTTAATTCAAGCTAGTGCAACAACTTTATTAGGCACATCTGAGCTAAAAAAAAAAAATGAATTTTTCATTGATGTTTGGAATGGCATTTGAGGATTCTTAAATGATTTTATTACCCCAACACATTTATTTCTATGCACTAGTCTATTGAGTTGAAGGCAAGTAATTTAGTGCAGCAGCGTGAGAGGGAGGATTGGGAGCAAAATTTCATGCTATATTTTAATCCAAACTGTCACCTTTCCTCTTATGTAACATATATAATCATAAACTTTCAGAGAAAAACAATCCTTTGGAAGAAACCCTTTTTTTTTAAACTAATGTCTAGTTAATCTGTATCCACTTTTTTTTTAAACAGGATGTTTTTGAGATGCAATATGCACAAATATCTGAGCCTGTTAAAGCTCCACCATCGGCACAATCCACAACTCATTTCACTGAATCATCAAGTGAAGATAATGACAGTTACTCTGCTGAAAGTAGCTCCGACAGCTTAATGAAAGAACAGAAGGATCGCCTTGCTCAGCTTCAAGATCAGGTTTAAAAAGAATTTCTAAAAAGAAAAGAATCTTATTTTTTAAATACAATTTCACTTAAATTATTGTTATAGTGCCACTAATCTCTCACTTTGTCACTCCTGATCGCCAAGTGTACAGTAACTGAGAGTTCATGAGATTGTAAAACTATATGTTTGATTGTTGGTACTTCATTTTCTTGGGGCATGTTATTCCAAGATTGGTTCCTGATCATTCACATCTTGAGTTGAGAACATTTCTTTTTCTCTGTGGTTTCATTTACTTAGCTGTCGAGGCATGTTTTGACTTTTCTCCAAAAGCAGAGGTTGTCACTAGTGAGTTACTGTAGCATTCTCGGTTGAAGCCCCAGCCCCTGTGCTGCTAGGATTTGTATCTGTGACCATTAACGTTTGACTTTTCAAATCTATATCCACTCTCCAGCATTAGAAACATATGGATTCTATAAACTTCACCAGTTCCGTTTTGTATTTTTTGGTCAAGGTCAATCCATATATTTGGTTAACACTTTTTTTTTGGTCAGTTTCTTCATTGCAGCCTCTTGTTTATTTTGCCACTTCATTCAAAAGAACAAACTTTTATGATTGTACAAAAACACCTCTCACAATCTGCTTACTGGGAGAAATGGTGTGGATTGCCTTAAAAGGAACAACTTTCTTACCACAAAATAGGAAATGGCATTGCAAAGGGCAAAGAGAGGGGAATGATTCCTGAAATGTATTCTCAAGCTTTCTTGCCTGTGTTTCCTACTCCAGCGCTGAAAATGTGTTGCTGGAAAAGCGCAGCAGGTCAGGCAGCGTCCCGGGAACAGGAGAATCGACGTTTCGGGCATGAGCCCTTCTTCAGGAATGCATGACTGCAAATGTTTTGTTCGTTTACCTTCACTGCTTTCACCACCTCAGAGTTCATCCCTTGTGGTTGGTGCCTCCCTCCAAGGCCCCAAAGGAAACTTCTATATATCCGCCACAAATTCACCTGCACCTCCACACACATCATCTATTGCATCCTCTGCACCCGATGTGGCCTCCTCTATATTGGGGAGACAGGCCGCCTATTTGCGGACCGTTTCAGAGAACACCTCTGGGACACCCGGACCAACCAACCCAACCACCCTGTGGCTCAACACTTCAAC
>NW_025213138.1:26854-30931 GCF_004010195.1 Chiloscyllium plagiosum
TCCACCTATCGCATTTCCAACGCCCCTCCCCCAAGTCCCTCCTCCCTACCTTTTATCTTAGCCTGCTGGACACACTTTCCTCATTCCTGAAGAAGGGCTTATGCCCGAAATGTCGATTCTCCTGTTCCCTGGATGCTGCCTGACCTGCTGTGCTTTTCCAGCAACACATTTTCAGCTCTGATCTCCAGCATCTGCAGACCTCACTTTCTCCTCAAAGATGTTTCCTACTCCAGAAGGATGTAAAGTCTGTTTGGGAATGAAATGGAACAACTGGAGCATATAACAGTGGGAGAACACTTGAGAAATGGTGATCAGAATATCTTCAAACTTAAGAGTACAAATACTACATAACTTGAGTAGTGCTGAAAAAGACACATCCAGTCATCTTGCATTAACCAGGACAACTCTCTTTTGAAGGAGAAAACCAACTTTTGGACTCCATGAGTAAATGTGCACTGGTTGACAAGTGGACTCTAAATGTAGGGGGTAATGACATGGAGAAGGCACTTTTTTTTTTAAAATGTTCAACAAATACTGCCAGGCTTTGTTTAAATATTGAGCAGGTTGGCTGTAATTGATCAGGTCATTGCCCTGAGAAATGAACCAGCAAATGGTTGTCACCTGTTTTGTTGAGTTGGAATAGATGCAATGCACGAACATATTTTCTTGCCTGCAAAGGTCCTGTGTTTTAATATACATAACTTCCAGTTCGTGCAAGCACATCACACCACAGGTCCAACTGATGATCCTAAATTGGTTATCAGCATAATTCTTCGTAAACTTCAGATTATCTAGCAAATCTCAAATTTATTAGAGATTAGTATGGCTTTGTGCACAGGAGGTCTTGTCTCTCAAATTTGGGTTTTTGAGGAAGTGATGAAGATGTTTGACATGGGTGGGGTAGTGAATGTTGTCTACAGGAGTTTTGCTAAAGCATTTGACAAGGTCTCTCATGATAGGCTGATACAGAAGATTAAGGCAATAGGATTCATAGTGAGTTGTAAGTTGGATGCAAAATTGGCTTGGTCATAAAAAATCAGAGGGTAGTTGAGTGGTTTTTTCTCTGGAGGACTGTGACCAGTGGTGTTCAAGGATCAGTACTGGGACCTGTTGATAATGTATATAAATGATTTAGTTGAAAATGCAGATGATCTGATTAGTAAACGTGTAGATGACAGAAACAGTAGTGGACCTGTGGATAGAGAAAGGTTGTCAAATAGGGTATAGATCAGTCAGAGTAGGGCAGAGAAATGGCAGAGTTTAATCCCTGATGAGTGTGAGGTAATGCATTTCGGGAGGTCATTTACAAGGGGAATGTATACAGTAGATGGCAGGAACATTGATATACAGAGACATCTTGGGTAGCAAGTCCGTGGCTCCCTAAAAGTGACAACACAAGTGGATGAGGTGATAAAAGAAGGTCTACGGCAGGCTTGCCTTCATTGGTAAGCGCACGGAAGTATAAAAGGTGGCATATCATATTGCAGCTGCATTTGACTTTAGTTAGGCCAGATTTGGAGTATTGTATGCAGTTTTGGTCACTGCACTATATGAAGGATGTGGAGACTTCTGAGGGTGCAAAAAAGGTTCACCAGGATTTTGCCTGGTTGGAGTATGTTCTGTAAAAGGAGGGGATAGACAAAATTAGATTGTTTGCACTAGAGTGTGGGAGGCTGAGGCTTGATACAAGTGTATAAAGTTGGAGAAGCATGGATAGTGTGGGTAGTTGTACCCCAAGGTGCAAATGTCAAAGAATAGGGGACACAGGTTTAAAGTGAGATGTGAGTTAATTCTTTACACAAGAGGGTGTGTTTTGGAATGTGCTGCTAGGGCACTTGGTAGAAGCAGATACAACAGCAATGTCTAAGAGGTATTTGATTTATTGTAGTCACATGTACCTAATGCAATGAAAAGCTTTGTTTGCGAGCAGTATAGGCAAATTATATAAAGCAAGGACATACAGATCGTAGGGTGTTCAGACAGTGCGACGCATATAGGTTACACTGTGCAGGTGTGAGAACTAAGATAAACATTAATAAGATCAAAATTATTGAAGTCAGAGAATCAATTCAGCAGTCTAGTCATGGCAGGGAAGAAGCCGTACGTGTGTGTGTGTGTGTTTTCAAGCTTTTGTATCTTCCTGACTGACTAGGATGTAGGAGAGTATTACTGGGGTGGGATGTTTACAGCCTTTCTGTGCCAACAAGAAATGTAATTGGAGTCCATGTACAGGGGGCTTCTGTGACTGTCTGGACTAGGCAGACAGTAGAGAGTAGTGCTGGAAAAGCACAGCAGGTCTGGCAGCATCTGAGGAGCAGGAGAATCGACGGTTCGGGCATAACCACTTCATCAGAAATGTGGCTTGGGGATTGGGGCTGAGATAAATGGGAGGGAGTGGAATTTTGGGGAAGGTAGCTGAGAAAGCGATAGGTGGTTGAAGGTGAGGGAGAAGGTGATAGGTCAGAGGGCTGAGTGATGGACAGGTCTGGAGGGCGGTGCAGAGTTGAAGGTTTGAGACTGGGATAATGGGGGTGGGGGGAAATGAGGCTGTTGAAATCCACATTGATCCCGTGTGTTGCAGGGATTCCTCCTCCAGGTGTCGGGTGGTAACGGTTTGGTGGTGGAGGCGGCCCAGGGCCTGCATGTCCTTGGAGTGGGAGGGGGTGGTGGGGTTGGTAGATGCGGGTGTCCAGAAATGTTCTCTGAAAAGATCCGCAAGAAAGCGTCCTGTCTCCCTGCGTGGTCTCCTCTACATCGGAGTGCAACAGATGCAGTAGATGACATTGACAATAGGTGCAGGAGTAGGCTATTCTGCCCTTCAAGCCTGCACCACCATTCGTTATAATCATGGCTGATCATCCTCAATCAGTATCCTGTTCCTGCCTTATCTCCATAACCCTTGTAGATGACATTGACAATAGGTGCAGGAGTAGGCCATTCTATCCCTTCAAGCCTGCACCACCATTCGTTATAATCATGGCTGATCATCCTCAATCAGTGTCCTGTTCCTGCCTTATCTCCATAACCCTTGATTCCACTATCCTTGAGAGCTCTATCCAACTCTTAAACGAATCCAGAGACTGGGCCTCCACTGCCTTCTGGGGCAAAACATTCCACACATCCACCACTCTCTGGATGAAGAAGTTTCTCTTCATCTCTGTCCTAAATGGCCTAATCCCTTATTTTTAAGCTGTGTCTTCTGGTTCGGGACTCACCCATCAGCGGAAACATGTTTCCTGCCTCCAGAGTGTCCAATCCTTTAATAATCTTATACATCTCAATCAGATTCCCTCTGTCTTCTAAACTCAAGGGTATACAGTCGCTCCAGTCTTTCAACATAAGATAGTCTCGCTATTCCAGGAATTGACCTCGTGAACCTACGCTGCACTCCCTCAATAGCCAGAATGTCTTTCCTCAAAATTGGAGACCAGAACTGCACACAATATTCCAGGTGCGATCTCACCAGGGCCCTGTACAGCTGCAGAAGAACCTCTTTGCTTCTATACTCAATCCCTCTTGTTATGAAGGCCAGCATGCTATTAGCCTTCTTCACTACCTGCTGTACCTGCAAGCTTACCTACATTGACTGGTGTATAAGAACACCCAGATCTCTCCATACTGCCCCTTTACCTAAATTGATTCCATTTAGGTAGTAATCTGCCTTCCTGTTCTTGCCACCAAAGTGGATAACCATACATTTATCCACATCAAACTGCATTTGTCATGCATCTGACCACTCACCTAACTTGTCCAGGTCACCCTGTAATCTCCTAACATCCTCATCACATTTCACCCTGCCACCCAGCTTAGTATCATCAGCAAATTTGCTAATGTTATTGCTAATACCATTATCTATATCATTAACATATATTGTGTACAAGATAATGAGAGGCATAGATAGAGTTGATAGCGAGAGATTTTTTTCCCAGGGCAGAAATTGTTAACACGAGGGGTCATAGTTTTAGGCTGTTTGGCGGAAAGTATAGAGGGGATGTCAGAGGCGGGTTCTTCACGCAGAGAGTTGAGAGAGCATGGAATGCGTTCCCAGCAGCAGTTGTGGAAGCGAGGTCATTAGGG
>NW_025213139.1:0-1325 GCF_004010195.1 Chiloscyllium plagiosum
CATGGGATGTGGGCATCACTAACTAGGCCAACATTTATTTCCCATCCCTAACTGCCCAGATTTACTATGAAAAGAGCAACTGTTACCTTAAGATTTCCTTAGAAGAACTGGTGGTTCTTTAAACTCTGCACAGTGTAGTCTGCTGAACATGTGGAGGAATGACTGGATCAGGTAATGACCAAGTTATCTATACTGGAGGTTGGGATTTGACTGCTCATGGGTCAGAGTTTTGTAATAGCCTCAATATATGTTAACATTCTTGCTGCTTATTCTTCAAGTGTCCAGAATGGTTGGTAATATGATGTTCTCCTTCTGTAAGGATTGCCTAATGTCACTGATGAGAAGGCCACTGCCTTGGAGGACAGTGCAGTGTTTTTAGATCTCATGTCCTCCTTGATGCATCTTGAATGTCACCTCTAGGCTTGTCCATGATATCTCAGCTTTTCATGAAAATACAGAAGAACTATGGATGCGGGAAATCAGAAATGAAAACAGAAATTGCTTGGAAAAAGTCAGCAAACCCTGACTGTGTGTTAAGAGAAAGCCGAGCTAACCTTTCCATCCACTGTCAGAGTTCTGGACCACGGAACAGACATAGAGGTTCAACACACAGTACTAAAATTTTTGAACTCTTCCCTAAAGAGCAATCAATATTGTATCAATTAAATTATTTTAGATTTATTAGCCAAAAGTATTAAGGAAGATATAAATGTAGCTTACTCATAGATAAGCCACTGAAGAGTGTAGTGGGCATGAGGGATGAAATTGCTACTCCATTTCTTCTGTTATATGGATGCACCTGCTTTTAATGTGCCAATATACACATAATTGCATCTCATGTAGCATTACTGATTTTGAAAAAAGTCCAAAGAAGCATATCACAAGACGTGAGTTAGAAAGAGGTCAGCGAGTGAAATCCGGGCGAAACATTTCTTCAATGCATAAATTAAAATAAAACACTGATTTTTTTAAAAAAAAACCAGACTCTGGGATGTGGGCATTGCTGGCTGACCAGCATTTATTGCCCATCCCTAGTTGCCTTTGAGTAGGTGGTGATGAGCTGCCTACTTGAATAGCTGCAGTCCACCTACTGTGGGTTGACCCACAGTGCCATTAAGGAGATAATTCCAGGATTTTGACCCGGCCACAGTGAAAGAGCAGCAATATGTTTCCAAGTCAGGATGATGAGTGGCTTCGAGGAGAACTTGCAGGTTGCAGTGTTTCCATGTATCTGCTGTGCCTGTCCTTCCAGATGGAAATGGTTGTGAGTTAGGAAGGTGCTGTTTAAGGATCTTAGGTGAATTTCTGCAGTGCATCTTGGAGAT
>NW_025213139.1:5915-16060 GCF_004010195.1 Chiloscyllium plagiosum
ATACACTGTGATACTCTCTGACACTCTCCAACACACTATGACACTCTCTGCGACACACTGTGACACTCTCTGACACTCTCTGTGGCATACTGTGACACTTTCTAGCACATCTGACACTCTCTGACAGACTGTGACACACTGAAACACTCTCTGATAGACTAGACAGTCTGTGACACACTCTGAGGCACACTGTGTCACTCTCTGACATTCTCTGAAACACACTGGGACACTCTCTGACAGACTGTGACACAATGTGACACTCTCTGACACTCTCTGACACAGGCAGAGACACACTGTGACTCTCTCTGACACTCTCCAACACACTATGACACTCTCTGTGACACACTGTGATACTCTCTGTGACATACTGTGACACTTTCTAGCACATCTGAAACACTCTGTGACACACTCTGACAGACGGTGACACAATGACACTCTCTGACACAGGCAGATATACACTGTGATACTCTCTGACACTCTCCAACACACTATGACACTCTCTGCGACACACTGTGACACACTCTGACACTCTCTGTGACATACTGTGACACTTTCTAGCACATCTGACACTCTCTGACAGATTGTGACACACTGAAACACATTGTGACTCTCTGATAGACTGTGACAGACTGTGACACTTTCTGAGACACACTGTGACACTCTCCGACACTCTCCAACACACTGTGACACTCTCTGACACTCTCTGTGACAATACTCTGACACTTTCTAGCTCATCTGAAACACTCTGTGACACTCTCTGACAGACGGTGACACACTGTGACACTCTCTGACACCGACAATGACACCTTCTGACTCTCCCTGACTCTCTGAGACACACTGTGACAGACACTGAGACACAAAGTGACACTCTCTGAAACTCTCTTAGACACACTGTGACACTCTGTGACTCTCTCTGACATACTCTCAGTCGCACTGTAATGCTTTCGAACTCTCCCTGACTCTCTAAGACACACTGTGACACTCTCTGACTCTCTCTCAGACACACTGTAACACTCTCTGACTCTCTCTGACACTTTGAGATGCACTGTGACACTCTCTGATCCTATCTGACAATCTCTGAGACATACTGTGAAACTTTATGACTCTCTCTGAAACCCACTGTGACACTCGCTGACAGATTGTGACACTTTATGACTCTCCCTGACTCTCTGAGACACACTGTGACACCCTCTGACTCTATCTGAAACTCTCTGTGGCACTCTCTGACACTGTCTGAGACACACTGTGACTCTATCTGCCACACTGGAACACACTATGTCACTCTCTGTCCCTCTCTGAGACAGACTGTGACACACTCTGACAGACTGCGACACTCTCTGGGACACACTGAGACACTCTCTGACACACTGTGACACTCTCTGACAGACCGTGACATTTTCTGAGACATTGTGACACTCTCTGAGACACACTGTGACACTTGCTGTCTCTCTCTGACTTTCTGAGACACTCGGTCACTCTCTGAGACACACTGTGTCACTCTCTGACTCTCCCTGAGACACAATGTAACTCTCTCTGAAACACTGAGATACACTGTGACGCTCTTTGACACACTGTGATAAACACTGTGACACTCTCTGACAGACTGTGACAGACTGTGACAATTTCTGAGATACACGATGACACTCTCTGATCTACTGTGACACTGTCTGACACACGGTGACATTTTCTGCGACACTGCGACATTCTCTGAGAGATACTATGACACTTTCTGTCTCTCTCTGACTCCCTGAGACACACTGTGACACTCTCTGAGATAGACTGTGACACTCTCTGAGTCGCTCTGAGACACACTGTGACACTCACTGACTCTCTCTGAGGTACAGTATGACATACAGTGACACTCTCTGACTCACTCTGACACTCTCTGAGACACATTGTGACACTCTCTCACAGATTGTGACCCTCTCTGAACCAAATGCTGACACTCTCTGACACTCTCTGAGACACAGTATGACATACTGTGACACTTTCTGACTCTCTCTGACACACTCTGAAATGCAATGTAACATTCTCTGATAGACTGTCACAATGTGACAATCTCTGAGACAAACTGTGACTCTTTCTGACTCTCTCCGACTCTCTGAGACACATTGTCATCCTCTCTTAGATACACTGTGACACACTGTGACACTCTCTGACACTCTCTGAGGCACACTTTGACAATCTCTGACCGACTGTGTCACACTGAGACACTCTCAAAGACAGGTTGTGACACTCTCTGACTCTCTCTCTCTCTAACTCTATGAGACACACTGTGAGACTCACTGACACACAATCTAACACTTTCTGACTCTCTGACTCTCTGAGACACACTGTGACACTCACTGAGACACTCTGTTAAACACTCTGACTCTCTCTGAGGCGCACTGTGACAGTCTCTGATAGACTGTTGTGGACTGAAACACACTGTGACACTATCTGACTCTCTCTGAGGCACACTGTGACACTCTCTGACAGTCTGTGACGCACTGAAACACTCTCTGAGAGACTGTGACAGACTGTGACACTTTCTGAGATACACTGTTACACTCTCTGACATTCTCTGAAACACGCTGTGACACTCTCTGACAGATTGTGACACACTGAAACACTCTCTGAGAGACTGTGACAGACTGTGACACTCTCTGAGACACACGGTGACACTCTCTGACATTCTCTGAAACACACTGTGACACTCTCTGACAGACTGTGACACATTGTGACACTCTCTGAATCAAACTGTGACACTCTCTGACACAGGCAGAAACACACTGTGACACTCTCTGACACTCTCCAACCCACTGTGACACTCTCTCAGACACACTTTGACACTCTCTGACACTCTCCAACACACTGTGACACTCTCTGAGACACACTGTGAAACTCACTGAGACACAATGTGACATTCTCTAACAGACTGTGACACTCTCTGACTCTCTCTGACACTCTCTGAGACACACTGTGACACTCTCTGACAGACTGTGACACACTGTGATACTCTCTGAGGCACACTGTGACTCTCTCTGAGAGACTGTGACACACTGACACTCTCTGACACTCTCTTAGATACACTGCAACACTCTCTGACTCTCTTAGACACACGGTGACACGCTCTGACTCTCTCTGTCACTCTCTGAGATACACTGTGTCATGCTCTGACAGACTGTGACAATTTCTGTGACAAACTATGACACTCTCTGAACGATTCTGACATACTGTGACACTTTCTGTGTCACACTATGACACTCTCTGAACGACTGTTACACTCTCTGACACACCGTAACATTTTCTGTAACACTGTGACTCTCGCTGAGACACACTGTGACACTTTCTGCCTCTCTCTGACTCCCTGAGACACACTGTGACAACTCTGACCCGCTCTGACACTCTCTAAGACAGACAGTTACACTCACTGACTCTCTCTGACACACACTGTGACACTTTCTGACTTTTTCTGAGACACACTGTGATACAGTCTGACTCTATCTGACACTCGCTGAGGCACAGTATGACATACTGTGACACTCTCTGACTCACTCTGACATCTCTGAGACACATTGTGACGCTCTCTCACAGACTGTGACACTCTCTGAGCCAAATGCTGACACTCTCTGACACTCTCTGAGACACAGTATAACACACTGTGACACTTTCTAACTCTCTCTGAGATTACTCTGCAATACACTGTAAGATTCTCTGACAGATTGTGTCACACTGTGACACTCTCTGAGAAACACTGTGACAATTTCTGACTCTCTCTAACACTCTGAGACACACTGTGAAACTCTCTTAGACTCACTGTGACCCTCTGTGACACTCTCTGAAAGACTGTGACACACTGAGACACTCTCAAAGACAGACTGACACTTTCTGACTCTCTCTGGCACTCACTTAGACACACTGTGACACGTACTGTTCCTATCGAACACTCTCTGAGACGCACTGCAACACTCTCTGAACCTATCTGACACTCTCTGAGAGACACTGTGACATTCTCTCACAGACTGTGACACTCTCTAAGCCAAACGCTGACACTCTCTGACACTCTCTGAGACACAGTATGGCACACTGTGACACTTTCTGACTCTCTGAGACACTCTGCAATACACTGTAAGATTCTCTGACAGATTGTGTCTCACAGTGACACTCTCTGAGAAATACTGTGACACTTTGTGACACTCTCTGACTCTCTGAGACACACTGTGACACTCTCTGACACTCTCTTAAACACACTGACATTTTCTGACTCACTCTGACACTCTAAGGCACACTATGATACTCTCTGACAGGCTGTGACACACTGTGACACTTTCTGACTCTCTCTGACACTCTCTAAGACACACTGTGATACTCTCTGACAGACTGTGACACACTGAGACACTCTAAAAGGCAGACTGTGACTCTTTCTGATTCTCTCTGACTCATTCTGACTCACTTGAGAGTCAGAAAGTGTCACAGTCTGTCTGGGAGTGTCACAGTGTGCCTCAGAGAGTCTCAGAGAGAGTCAGAAAGTGTCACAGTCTGTCTTTGAGACTGTCTCAGTGTGTCACAGTCTTTCAGAGAGTGTCTCAGAGGATCACAGTGAGTCTAAGAGAGTTCCACAGCGTGTCTCAGCGTGAGAGAGAGTTAGATATTGTCACAGTGTGTCATAATGTGTCTCATAGAGTGTCAGCATTTGGCTCAGAGATGGTCACAGTCTGTGCGAGAGTATTACAGTGTGTCTCCGAGAGAGTCAGAGAGTGTCACAGTATGTCACAGTCTGTTAGAGAGTGTCACAGTGCTTTTCAGAGAGTGTCAGAGAGTGTTACAGTGTGTCTCAAATTGTCAGAGAGGGTCCCAGTGTGTCGCAGACAGTGTCAGAGTGTGTCACAGTCTGTCAGAGAGTGTCACACTGCGTCTCAAATTGTCAGAGACGGTCCCAGTGTGTCTCAGAGAGTCTCAGAGACTGTCACAGTGTGTCACAATCTCTTAGAGAGTGCCACAGTGTGTTTCAGAGAGAGTCACAGTGTGTCACAGTCTGTCAGACAGGGCTACAGTATATTACAGAGTGAGCCAGAGAGTGTCAGAAAGTGACAACGTCTGTCTTTGAGACTGTCTCAGTGTGTCACAGTCTGTCAGAGAGTGTCACAGTGTGCCTCAGAGAGTGTCAGAGAGAGTCAGAAAGCGTCACAGTCTGTCTTTGAGAGTGTCTCAGTGTGTCACAGTCTGTCCGAGAGTGTCACAGAGGGTCACAGTGAGTCTAAGAGAGTTTAACAGTGTGTCTTAGAGTGTTAGAAAGAGTCAGAAAGTGTCACAGTTTTTCTCAGAGAGGGTCACAGTGTGACACAATCTGTCAGAGAATCTTCCAGTGTATTGCAGAACGTCTCAGAGAGAGTCAGAAAGTGTCAGAGTGTGTCATACTGTGCCTCAGAGAGTTTCAGAGAGTGTCAGCGTTTGGCTCAGAGAGTGTCATAGCCTGTGAGAGAGCGTCACAGTGTGTTACAGAGATGTCAGAGTGAGTCAGAGAGTGTCACAGTATGTCATACTGTGCCTCAGAGAGTGTCAGATAGACTCAGACTGTATCACAGTGTGTCTCAGAGAGTGTCAAATAAGGTCAGAGAGTGTCACAGTGCGTCTTAAAGTGTCAGAGATTGTCACAGTCTGTCAGACAGTGTCACAGTGTGTCCCAGAGAGTGTCAGATAAGATCAGAGAGTGTCATTGCGCATCTCAGAGAGAGTCTCAGTGTGTCACAGTATGTCAGAGAGTGTCACATTGTGTCTCAGAGAGTGACAGACAGTATCACAGTGTGTGTCAGAGATTCAGAGAAAATCTGAAAGTGTCACTATCTGTCAGAGAGTGTCACAGTTGTCATAGTCTGTCAGAGAGTGTCACAGTGCGCCTCAGAGAGTTTCAGAGAGTGTCACAGTGTGTCTCAGAGAGTGTTGGATAGGATCAGAGAGTGTTACAGTGTGTCTCAAATTGTCAGAGAGAGTCCCAATGTGTCGCAGATAGTGTCAGAGCGTGTCACAGTTTGTCCGAGAGTTTCACAGTGTGTTTCAAAGAATGTCAGCGAATGTCACAGTGTGTGTCAGAGTGTGTCACAGTCTGTCAGAGAGTGTCACAGTGCATCTCAAATTGTCAGAGAGGGTCCCAGTGTATCTCTGAGAGTCTCAGACAGTGCCACAGTGTAGCACAGTCTGTCAGAGAGTGTCACAGTGCTTTTCAGAGAGTGTCCGAGAGTGTCACAGTGTGTCTCAGAGAGTGTTGGATAGGATCAGAGAGTGTCACAGTGCGTCTCAAATTATCAGAGGGTCCCAGTGTGTCGCAGACAGTGTCACATTGTGTCACAGTGTGTCACAATCTGTCGGAGAGTGCCACAGTGCGTCTCAAATTGTCAGAGAGGTTCCCAGTGTGCCTCAGAGAGACTCAATGAGTGTCACAGTCTGTCACAGTCTCTCAGAGAGTGTCACAGTATGTCATACTTTGCCTCAGAGAGTGTCATAGAGACATACTGTGACACTCTCTGACTCTCTCTGAAGCACGCTGTGACACTCTCTGTGACACTGTGACAGACTGTGACACTCTCTGACTCACTCTGAAACACGCTGTGACACTCTCTGAGAATCTGTGACACACTGTGAAACTCTCTGAGACTCTCTGATGCACACTGGGACCCTCTCTGAGATTTTGAGATGCACTGTGATACTCTCTGATCCTATCCGACACACTCTGAGACACACTGTGACGATCTCTGACACTCTCTGAAAAGCACTGTGACACTCTCTGACAGACTGTGACACACCGTAATACTCTCTGACTCTCTCTGATGCACAATGTAACACTCTCTGACAGACTGTGACAAACTTTGACACTTTGAGACGCACTGTGACACTCTCCGATCGTATATGACAGTCTCTGAGTCACACTGTAACACTCTCTGACTCTCTCTGACATTTTGAGATGCACTGTGATACTCTCTGAATCTATCTGACACTCTCTGAGACACACTGTGACACTCTCTGACTCTATCTGAAACCCACTTTGACACTCTCTGAGAACCCTGTGACACTCTCTAACTCTCTGAAACACACTGTGACACGCTCTGACAGACTGTGACACACTGTGACACATTCTGACACTCGCTGAGACACAATGGGACACTCTCTGACTCCCTCTGACAATTTGAGACGCACTGTGACACTCTCTGATCCTAACTAACACACTCTGAGATACTCTCTTATCCTATCTGGGACACTCTGTGACACTCAATCATAGACTGTGACACACTGTGACACTCTCTGAGACACACTGTAGCACTCTGAAATATACTGAAACCTTCTCTGACAGACTGTGACCCACTATGACACTCCCTAAGACAGACTGTGAAACAGTCTGAGTCACACTAAGACATTCTCTGACTCACTCTGACACTCTCTGAGGCACACTGTGACAATCTCTGAGAGACTGCGATACTCTCCAACTCTCTCTGACCTTTACGTCGACACACTGTGACACTCTCTGATCCTATCGGACACTCTCTGAGAGGCATTGTGACACTCTTTGATCCTACCTGACACCCTCTGAGACACACTGTGACACTCTGTGACAGACTGTGACAGACTGTGACAGACGGTGACACTTTCTGAATCTGAGACATATGCTGATCTCTCAGACACTTTCTGAGACAGAATGTGACAATCTCTGATACTCTTTGAGGCACAGTACGACAAAGTGTGACACTCTCTGACAGGTTGTGACAAACTGTGATATTCTCTAACTTTCTCTGACACTCTCTTAGACACACTGACACTCTCTGACTCACTCTGTCACGCTCTGAGACACACTGTGTCACGATCTGACAGACTGTGACAATTTCTGTGACACACTGTGACACTCTCTGAACGACTGTGATACACTGAGACACTCTCAAAGACAGTGACACTTTCTGACTCTCTCTGACACTCTCTGAGGCACACTGTGACACTCTCTTAGACACACTGTGAACCTCTCTGACACTGCCTTAAAACACTGTAACATTCTCTGACTCTCTCTTAAACACACTGTAACATTCTCTGACTCTCTGAGACACACTGTGACACTCTCTGACTCCCTCTGAGGCACACTGTGCCACGCTCTTACAGACGGTGACACACTGTGACACTTTCTGACACGCTCTGAGACACACTATGACACTCTCTGACACGCTGTGACACACTGTGACACTCTCTGAGACAGACTGTGACACACTGTGACACTCTCTGACTCTCTCTGACACGCTCTTAGACACACTGTGACACTCTCTGATCCTATCTGACACTCTCTGAGAGGCATTGTGACACTCTTTAATCCTACCTGACACCCTCATAGACACACTGTGACACTCTCTGACACTCTCTGAGACACATTGTGACACTCTGTGACACCCTCTGAGACACACTGTGACACTCTATGACAGACTGTGACAGACGGTGACACTTTCTGACTCTGAGACATATGCTGATATCTCAGACACTTTCTGAGACAGAATGTGACACTGTCTGACACTCTCTGAGGCACAGCACGACACAGTGTGACACTCTCTGACAGGTTGTGACAAACTGTGACGTTCTCTGACTTTCTCTGACACTCACTCTGTCACGCTCTGAGACACACTGTGTCACGATCTGACAGACTGAGACAATTTCTGTGACACACTATGACACTCTCTGAACGGCTGTGATACACTGAGACACTCTCAAAGACAGTGACACTTTCTGACTCTCTCTGACACTCTCTGAGGCACACTGTGACACTCTCTTAGACACACTGTTAACCTCTCTGACACTGCCTTAAAAACACTGTAACATTCTCTGACTCTCTCTTAAACACACTGTAACATTCTCTGACTCTCTGAGACACACTGTGACATTCTCTGAGAGACTGAGACACTCTCTGACTCTCTCTGACATTTACTTAGATAAACTGTGACATTCTCTGACTCTCTGTGACGGTGGCACAGTGGTTAGCACTGCTGCCTCACAGTGCCAGAGACCTCGGTTCAATTCCCGCGTCAGGCGACTGACTGTGTGGAATTTGCACGTTCTGCCCGTATCTGCGTGGGTTTCCACCGGGTGTTCCGGTTTCCTCCCACAGTCCAAAGGTGTGCAGGTCAGGTGAATTGGCCATGCTAAATTGCCCGCAGTGTTAGGTAAGGGGTAAAATGTAGGGGTATGGGTGGGTTGCGCTTCGGCGGGTCGGTGTGGACTTGTTGGGCCGAAGGGCCTGATTACGAATGTAATCTTAGTAATCTAATCTCTCTGAAACACACTGTGACACTCTCTGACAGACTGCGACTCACAGTGACACGCTCTGAGACACAATGTGACACTTTCTGACGCTCTCTGACTATCTGAGACAAATTGTGACACACTGTGACACGCTTTGACACTCTCTGATACACTCTGAGACACACTTTGACACTTTGTGACTCTCTCTCTCCCACTCTCTGAAACACACTGTGACACTCTCTGACTCTCTCTGAGACAGACTGTGACTGTCTCTGACACTCTGAGATACACTGTGAACGCGCTCTCACACTCTCTGAGAAACCCTGTAACACTCTCTGACAGACTGTGACAGACTCTGACACTTTCTGTGACACACGACGACACTCTCTGATGGAGGGTGACACTCTCTGACTCTGGGTGACATTTTCTGAGACACTGTGACACTCTCTGAGACACACTGTGACACTCTCTGACACGATCTGAGACACCATGACATTCTCTGACACACTGTGACACCCTCTAAGACAGACTGTGACAATTTCTGACTCTCTGTGAATCTCTGAGACACACAGTGACACTTACTGACACTCTCTGAGACACACTGTGACACTCTCTGAGACAGACTGTGACAATTTCTGACTCTCTCTGAATCTCTGAGACACACTGTGACACTCACTGACACTCTCTGAGACACACTGTGACACTCTCTGAGACAGACTGTGACAATTTCTGACTCTCTCTGAATCTCTGAGACACACTGTGACACTCACTGACACTCTCTGAGACACACTGTGACACTCTCTGAGACAGACTGTGACAATTTCTGACTCTCTCTGAATCTCTGAGACACACTGTGACACTCACTGACACTCTCTGAGACACACTGTGACACTCTCTGA
>NW_025213139.1:18896-30943 GCF_004010195.1 Chiloscyllium plagiosum
TTCTGACACTCTCTGAGACAGAGTACGACTCACTGTGACACTCTCTGACTCTCTCTGACGCAGTCTAAAAAGCACTGCAACCTTCTCTGACAGACTGTGACACACTGTGACACACTCCGAGACATACTGTGACACTCTCTGAAACACACTGAGACACTCTCTGACTCTCTCTGACACAGTCTGAGACACACTATGACACTCTCTGATAGACTGTGACACACTGTGACACTCTCCGAGTCACAATGTGACACTCTCTGACTCTCTCTGACACACACTGAGACACACTATGACACTCTCTGACAGACTGTGACACTCTCTGAGACATACCGTGACACTCTCTGAAACACACTGTGACACTCTCTGACTATCTCTAACACATTCTGAGACACACTAGGACACTCTGACAGAAAATGTCACACTGTGACATTTCTGACTTTCTCTGACTCTCTCTGAGGCACACTGTGACAATCCCGGACAGACGGTGACACACTCTGACCCTCTCTGAGACAGACTGTGACACTCTCTGATGCTCTCTGAGACTCTCTTAGACACGCTATAACACTATCTGACTCTTTCTTACTCGCTGAGACACACTGTGACACCTTCAGACCCTCTCTGACACTCTCTGAAACACACTGTGACATTCTTTGACAGACCGTGACAGACTGTGACACTATCTGTGACACACTGTGATACTCACTGAGACACACTGTGACACTTTCTGACCGACTGTGACAGACTGTGACATTTTCTCTGACACAATGTGACACTCTCCGACTGTGACATGTCTGAAACTCTCTGACACTCTCTGAGACACACTGTAACACTCTATGACACTCACTGAGACACACTATGACACTCCTGACAGACTATGAAACACTGTGACATTCTCTGACTTTCTCTGACTCTCTCTGAGGCACACTGTGACACACTGTGACAGACTGTGACAGACTGTGACACTCTCTGATTATCTCTGACACTCTGAGGCACACTGTGATACTCTGTGATATTCTCTGACCCTCGCTGAGTCACACTGTAACAGTCTCTGAATCGCTCTGGTACTCACTGATACACACTATGACACTATCTGACACTCTCTGAGACACACTGTGACACTCTCTGACTGAATGTGACACTCTCTGACAGACCGTAACACTCTATGTGACACATTGTGACACTCTCTGAGACACACTGTGACACTCTCTGAGACACACTGTGACACTCTCTGACAGACGGTGACACTCTCTGTGACGCATTGTGACCCTCTCTGAGACACATTGTGACCCTCGCTGAGACAGACTGTGACACTCTCTGAGACACACTGTGACACTCTCTGAGACACACTGTGATACTCTCTGAGACACACTGTGACACTTTCTGACTGAATGTGACACCTTTTGCCCCCAGCCCTGAGCCACAGCCGAACTCAGATTCCATGAATCATGTGGTTACCCAGTGTCAGACAGCTAATGGTCTCACTCCGTACACAACAGCCAGTCCAGGCACCCAGCTGGTGGGCAGCACCAAAAAGATCCCGTCCCCGACCCAAATTCATGTTTGGATGAGATTGACCGACAGTCTGTCATACACAGAGTGGACGCTGAGGAGCAAACCAAATGAATCACCATGTGCCTTCGTCCAGCAGGCCATTCAGCCCTCCCTGAGGGCCAACAGCTAGGGAGGGGCATCCATAATGTGATGAAGGCAGCGATCCTCACTGCTTGAGGGCAGGATAGGGCATAACCTGCAGAGGCGCTACATAACTGCAGAACAACAACCAGGGGAATGCCCCTCCCCTCAACCGTTAGCTTCTCCCGGAGAGTCTGAGTCCATTTTGTCTGGATGTTTGGGCCTATGACCTGCACCTCTCTTAGCGATGAGAAATTGGGCCCGACCAGTTGTCTCCCATGTGTCAGAAAGGAGGAGGGACACCTGGGATTGCACCCCTCAGACATGCCCGTAATGAGGCTTGGGCCCTCTGCTAATTTATTGCTGAAGAGGAAATAGACTTTAGGGGTTTCCACGTTGTGTTACAGGAGCTCAGGGATCAGAAAGGATTGGTAGGGTTTCCCCGAGAATGGGTGAATGGTAGTGGGATACCAAGCACCCTGCCTAGACTAGGGGTCATTTTCGGACAGCGATATCCCAGGAAGCCCACCAGGGAGAATTCCTCAGAAACAAAATTAAAAACGGGCCGAGACCAGGAAGGAATGCTCCTCCCCCAGCTTGTCCCACACAAACCAGGCTCTCACAATGGACTAGTCATTAAACTCACAGGGAATTCCTTGTTCACTAACATTTATCACAAACTGGCACTAATCATAATGAATGTATCAGGGAAACAGTCATCAGAGTGGTGTCCTTCCCCATTAAAATAATCATGTTCCCGACTGACCCACAGGATAATGGGACAAAGGACAGGGAAATTGGGGGGAAATCACAGAACCCAGAAAAGTAATTAACAGACAAAAGAAAAGGGAACTCCTTAATGATGTAGTCATAGTATACAGGGCAGGAGTGTTACCGGTCAGTACGCTGACTTGGCTAATTTGGAGAATAAACTCAGGATCCTGACCCAACAACTCTCTAATGAGCCCGAGAAAGACTGAACACAGAAAACCCAGAGGAGACCATGGGACAGCTCGTGGAGAATGAGGCTAACCATCACTTAGTGACCAAACTGGAGGGTCACGCCAACACGATTAACCAGATCATCCACGGCCCAATCAGAGATTACGGTGAACAGTAAAACCACACTCTGTGCAGTAATGGGATGATGGAACAGCTGAGGGAGGAGCTCAGGCAGGCCAGACAAGGGAAAGTCCCATCCAGAGTTAGTGACAAACAGCGTAAATATTTGTTCCAGACCACCCACATCAACATCTCTCTCTGTGTGTGACAGCAGCTCACCAAGGACTGGGTTAATAACAGCTGTAAGGACACTAGGTGGGACACCTGGGCTGGGTATGAGGAATTCCACTTAACCCAAGTGACCAAAGTTAGGATGAAGTCCAAATTCTCGGAGTTGTATAAAAAAGGTATTTGGATGGGCTACCATGATTACCTCCCACTTAATGTGGAGATAGAGGGAACATTGCCAGGGATCATACTTATGCAGATGGGAAGAAACAAGCCATACCAAGACATTCCCATAGCCTGTTATCCAAGAATTCGGCTCCTCTCACATCGGCTGTGGTCCTAACCGCACTCACCTTGATATATCTCGGGATACCGTGGTTAGGATTGCAGGCAGCAACAGATGGGTACGATCATGGTGAATAATACCTGGACACACCCTCAGGGGCTGGAAGGTAGATGGAACTCCCTGGGTGATCACCTTAGTTTCATTCATTTGCAGTGTTTGAGTGTTCCTGGCTGGGCCAGTATTGGTTTCCTGCCCATAGTTCCATTACGACAGATTGGCCATGTTAAATTGCCCATTGTGTCAAGGGATATTCGGGCTAGCTGGAATAGCCCTGGCTGGGTAGCATCATCAGTGGCGACCTCCAAGTGAAGCTATAAGACCATCGGTTTGGAAAACGTACACAATGGCTTTTGCACAGACAGCTGGCTACTCTGACAGCAAGCAGAACCAACTTTTAAAATTAGGTTTGTAATTTATTGCATAAGCTTCTTTTCTTTCCATTCAAGTGGATGAGTTGGGGAAAATGTCACAAACTCCTGGCTAAAACACAGATAGAGAGCCAAGGTCTATTGGCCAAGGAAATCTCCCAAATCACAAAACCCGCACACCAGGCACAGCGCAAACACAGCATAATGTAAAAGGCAACAGTTATTCTGGACAGACGTATCTACCAAACAAATGAGGGCCCAGACTGGAAGGCACCGGGTCCTGCTACTCAAAGAAACTAACAGCAACAAGCCATCCAAATGATTGGCAATGCTTCAAGCTATTAACTGATTCGCCTAATTGGCCAGAACGATAGAAAGTTCCTGAAAACCATCCAGAAATGAACAAAAACAGGGTTTATCTGCAGACTGATTGCTTGAATCTCTGGAGGCCTTCTGAGGAAACCAGAGCATGGCAAGAGTCAGAGACCATCTGACCATCCAGAGAGAGAGAGAGAGGGCGAGAGAAAACAGTTTGGCAGACCCAGAAGCAGAACCGGAGAGAGAGAGAGAGAGAGAGAGAGAGAGAGAGAGAGAGAGAGAGAGAGAGAGAGAGCGAGGCTGAAGCAAAGCCCAGGGGCATGGGAGAGAGGGAATGTGAAAATCCATTGAGAGAGAGAGTTGGGACCAACTGGAATAACAAGTGTCACCCCTTCAGACTGTCCATGTTTTAACTCCTCAGTCTTAGTCTGACTTCCCCCTTCTCTCCCTCTCTCTGTCCCCTCTCTCTCTGTCCTTCTGTCTGTCTCTCTCTCTCACACACACACTCTTTCTCTCACTCTCTCACTCTCCCTGTCTCTCTCTGCCCATCTTTCTTCCATCCCCCTTCTCCATCCCCACTCTCTCCATCTCTGTCTCTTTTTCTCACCCTCCCTTTCTGTTTTTCGCTACGTCAGACCTGAAAGATCTCAACCAATTTTGTACCCCTCAAAAATACTATGCCCTTCATTTTCACTGTCCTCCCAAATTTATCCCCTTTCCCAAATATCTTCCCTCCCATATAATTGCCTCGCCAAATTAGCCCTCCTCAAATATTTTGCTGCCCCCAACATTGCTGTGCGCCCCACTCCCTGGGGCAGAGGGAAATGAGTGGAAAAGTGTGGAGCTGGAAAAGCCCAGCAGGTCAGGCCAGAACCGTCGACTCTCCTGCCTGACCTGCTGTGCTTCCCCAGCTCCACTCTTTGTGACTCTGACTCTCAAGCAACTGCAGTCCTCACTTTCTCACACCAGTAAATGAGTCTGGGTTGACTGATTGGCCGGTGGCTGTTTTAATGCACAGCAAGATCCCAGTACCAGAATTATAGAAGGCTTGTATTACAGATGGAGTCCTTTCTGCCCATTCCGCCCCCTCCCCCATTAAATGATCCTGGTCCTGTTCAGGATCCTGAGGATTGTCCCCTGAATGGCCTCATTGACTATCCTTTCTGTGGAGACCTCTTCTCCGTGTTTTGGTTCTGTTCGCCGAGCTGGGAATTTGTGTGGCAGACGTTTCATCCCCTGTCTAGGTGACATCCTCAGGGCTTGGGAGCCTCCTGTGTAGCGCTTCTGTGATCTTTCCTCCGGCATTTATAATGGTTTGAAACTGCCGCTTCCGGTTGTCATATCCAGCTGTCCGTTGCAGTGGTCGGCATATTGGGTCCAGGTCGATGTGCTTATTGATTGAATCTGTGGATGAGTGGCACTCAACCATGGCACTCATCTCCAGATTCAATCAGTAAACACATCAACCTGGACCCAACATACCGGCCACTGCAGCGGACAGCTGGAACTGAAAACCAGAAGTGGCAGTTTCAAACCACTATAAATGCCGGAGGAACCAACACAAAAGGGCTACACAGGAGGCTCCCAAGCACTGAGGATGTCACCGAGACAGGGGACGAAACGTCTTCAACACAAATTCCCAGCTCGGTGAACAGAACCACAACAACGAGCACCCAAGCTACAAATCTTCTCTCAAAATTTGAACACCTCTTCTCCATCCTGTCTCAGACTTTGCGTCTCATGCTGTCCCTCCCTCAATCTCTCTGTCTCTCACAGCAGCCCCTCCTTTCTCCACCAACCCCAAAACCGCATCAAACAGTCCCCCATCTCTGGCTGTCCCACTCCCCCCTTGCCTCCCAATCTCCCTCTTCCCATGTAGACCCACAGCTCCTGGGCTGGAGGACATGGTGCAGAGACTAACACACCTTTTGACTGACTGCTGTCATGCACAGAAAGATCCCACTCTGCAACCATTCCCCAGCCACACACACTGTCCTTCTCCCTCCATATGTGTCCTTCTTCCTCTCCCTGTTTCTCACCGCCCATCTCTCTCTCCTCAATTTCTCCATCCCCACTCTCTCCATGTCTCTCTTTCTCTTTTTGTCACCCTCCCCTTCTCTTTTTCTTCATTTCAGACTCAATGAGAAAAGCACTTTTATGTCCCTTACACTAACCCCCTCCCCACAGTCGGGGTAACATTCGGGAGAGACCAGGAAAAGGTTGATCCCCCGCATTAACTGTAAAGCATCCAGCGACACAGAGACAAACTCTTCCCATGTCCCTTCCCGAGTCTCTGGGACAGGGGTCTAGGGAGACAGAGGGAGAGAAACTACAAGAGAGAACGAGAGATGGGTAGACAGACAGTGAGAGGGAGGAAAGAATAAGAGAAAGACGGGCAGGCAGAGCGTGGGACTGAAAGTGAGAAGAACTGAAAAAGAGCAGGAGAGAGGCAGAGAGAGAAAGTGCGAGAGAGAGAGTAAAACCCCAGGAAGAGAAATACAATGTCAGACAGATACAAGGTGAAAAAGGGAAGGCAAAGACAGGGAGTGAAGGTCAAATAGACAGCAAGAGAGAAATCCCAAGGAGAGATATAGGACAGAGAGAGAGAGCAGTTGCAGTAGCAACATAGAGCTGAGAGAGTGGAGTGGGGGGGTGGGGGGGCTGGTGCGATGCAACGAGAATGATTTACGGACAAGAATAGCAAGATCCCACAGAGCTGAGAGAAAGATGCAGAGAGAGATGAGGATGGTGTTGGTTTTGTGCAAGATTGAATGATTAAGCATTCCATAAACACATGATGGGGTGTCAAAGGGGCAGAGTGTTGTTAGAAGGGAATTTGCAGGGAAATGTCAACAGGGCGGAGATATGAAGGATGTTGTGAGATAGGGATTGAAGGAAAGATGTGGGAGAGACAGCTGGGAACACAGAAATATACATAAGAGCTCTCTGGGAGTGGGAAGCAGTGAGATCGGTAGGATCAGACTGTGCAGCTGCCCTCTCTAGCATTTTGCGCCTTTGTCTCTCCTCAGTGTAGAGCTCGCATCTTGAGGTAAAATTCCCACAGACAGCCTGAATCCCACAATGTGTGTGTGTTCGCTCTCTCTGGTTCCAGCTCCTGTCTGATGATTCCGTATAGCAGAATAATTTGATTCTCTGTCTCTGTACTGTCCGAGTTTCAGCTCCCAAATCAAATGCTAAATCATTCACGATCCTATTGAATAGTAGAGCAGGCTCGTGGGGCTGAATGGTCTCCTCCTATTCCTATTTTGGATGGTCTTATGTTCTTAATGCTATCTCCCAGCTCTTGGCCCCCACACTGGAGGTTATGTGACACAAGGGGCTGATCTGAAGAGTGCTTCACTCTTCCTGAGTCTCGGAGGGAACCAGCCTGATTTGGATTGGAGTTGCAGCCTCTCAGTGAGAAGTGAAATCTCCTTGAGGTTCCCCATCAGTCTCTCACTGTAAGGTGGAGCAGGCCAGTCTCGGGGAAGCAAACAGCAGGCCAGGTCTGCCATGTCCTCCAGCTGCATTTCAGAAGGCCACGTGGGAGGGGCTTGTTTCCTTCATCAGCTTCCCGTGCTCTCCCTTCTGAGTTAGGGTTGGGGCCGAATGGCCTTCCTCCAGGCTCCTATTGAGGTGCAGGCTGGCTATGATTGGGTTATGAGGAGAAAGTGAGGTCTGCAGATGCTGGAGATCAGAGCTGAAAATGTGTTGCTGGAAAAGCGCAGCAGGTCAGGCAGCATTCAGGGAACAGGAGAATCGACGTTTCGGGCATAAGCCCTTCTTCAGGAAAGTAGAGGGAGGAAGAGAGCTTCTTCAAGGAAGGCTTATGCACGAAACGTCGATTCTCCTATTCCCTGGATGCTACCTGACCTGCTGCGCTTTTCCAGCAATACATTTTCAGCTATGATTGGGTTATACAGGGCATGCCCCTGGAGTGAAGTCAGTTAGCTCAGTTGGCTGGACAGTTGGTTGATAAAGCAGAGTAAAACCTATAGAGTGTGTTCAATTCCCACACCAGCTGGGGTTACCCTGAAAGACTCTCCTTCCCAACCTCTCCCCTCAGCTGGGGCATAGTGACACTCTGTAATGAGGAGCTGTCCCATGCTCTGGTAAGACTATGGTGACATTACATTGGTTTGTACCTGGAGCTCTGTGTGCAGGACTAGTCACTGCATTGCCAGAGGGATGTTAGTGTGTCGGGAAGGTTTACTGGATGAATCCCCACTGGAATGAACGGCACTCTCTTTCCCCCAGTTAATTCACTCTTGCAGCTTTTGTGTCTTTGCAGACACAAGGACCAATTCACCTGAAACAGCAGCTGGATTTTATATTCATGAGCACCCAATAACATTGGCTAGTTTACATGCACACGCACACACGCACACACACACTCCCTCAAACACACACAGACACACTCTCACACACGCATACACAAAGGACCCCGCCACACACAGGCTCTCTCACACACAGAGATACACGCTCCCTCAAACACAAACACAGACACACTCTCACAAAACACGCACATACGCTCCCTCAAATACACACACAGACACACACTCTCACACATACACGCAGACACACTCTCTCTCATACAGACACACTCTCTCACACACACACATACACACACTCTCTCTCATTCACACACACTCTCATTCTCTCACACACCCAATCACTCTCACGCACACAGACACTCTCTCTCACACACACACACACTCGGTCTCTCATACACTCAGACACTCTCTCTCACACACACACTCTCTGTCTCTCACGCACAAAGACATTCTCTCTCACACACATACACATAGACACACGATCCCTCAAGCACACACATAAACACAGTTACACACTCTCTCTCACACATACACACGCTCCCTCAAGCACACACAGACACACTCACACACACACATAAACGCACAGTTACTCTCTCTCATACACACATACACACGCAGACAAACGCTCTCTCAAATATGCATATACACACTCTCTCAAACACACACACGGACACCCACACTCTCTCTCACACACACTGACACACACTCTCACACACAGATACACTCACTCTCACACACACATGCACACAGACACACACTCTCTCTCACACACATACACACTCTTTCTCACACAAGACACACTGTCATACACACACACAGACACATACACATATAGACACACAGACACACAAACACATAGACACACAGACACATTCTCTCACACACACAGCGACACTCACACACACACATACACACACACAGACACACTCTCTCTCACACACATACACACTCTCTCACACACACTCTCACTCACACACATGCACACAGAGACAGACACATCCTCAAACACACACACAGCCACACACTCTCACATGCACATGCACTTTCTCTCTCACGCACATATACAGACACACAGAGATACACATGCATCCACTCTTTCACACACACAAACACGGGCAGTCTCTCTCTCTCTCTCTGTCTCTCCCTCTCTCTCGCTCCCTCTCACACACACACACACGCACACACACACACAGCTGTAAAGGCATGGTTGAGGTATTGCTGGAGAAATGATTTCTCCGAGGACTGAGCCATGATCTCACATGATGACTGCTCCAGGGGGACAGACAGCGGCTACAGAGACTTGTTGGATCTTCCTGTGCACCAACTCTGGCATCGACAGCATTAGTCTGTTTGGGTGCCTGATTTTCTAAAATGTCTCCAAGAAACAAGTAACAATAGATTGATGAATGTTTTCCCCCAAACCATGTTTCAGACACATGCTGCTGTTATTTATGATTTCTCCGAGGACTGAACCCTTATCTCGCATGATGACTGCTTCAGGGGGACAGACAGCAGCTTCAGATGACTTGTTGTATCTTCCTGTGCACCACCTCTTGTATCGACAAAATTAGTCTGTTTGGGTGCCTGCTTTTCTAAAGCGTCTCCAAGCAACAAGTGACAATAGATTGATGAAAGTTTCCTCCAAACCATGTTTCAGACAATAGACAATAGACAATAGGTGCACGAGTAGGCCATTCAGCCCTTCGAGCCTGCACAGCTATTCAATATGATCATGGCTGATCATTCCTAATCAGTATCCTGTTCTTGCCTGATCTCCATAACCCTTGATTCCACGATCATTGAGAGCTCTGTCCAACTCTTTCTTAAATGAATCCAGAGACTGGACCTCCATTGCTCTCTGGGGCAGAGCATTCCACACAGCCACCACTCTCTGGGTGAAGAAGTTTCTCCTCATCTCTGTCCTAAATGGTCTACCCCGTATTTTTAAGCTATGTCCTCTGGTTCAGCACTCACCAATCAGCAGAAACATGTTTCCTGCTGCCAGAGTGTCCAATCCTTTCATAATCTTATACGTCTCAATCAGATCTCCTCTCAGTCTTCTCGACACATGCTGCTGTTATTTTTCACTGATTGTTTAAAATGGTCTGAATCATATGAAATGGGAAGTGGCTTCCATTTCTAATTACAACACCAGAGTGCCTCGTGGACTCTGACGAAATGATCAGGAAATTGCATCTGTTCCTTTCTATCCTCTTCACTCTGTACCAACAGATAGTGCTCCCTCAGTACCTCAGATAGTTCTCCCTCAATACCCCAAATAGTTCTCCCTCAATACCGCAGATAGTTCTCCCTCAATACCTCAGATAGTTCTCCCGCAGTACCTCAGATAAACCTCCCTCAATACCTCAGATCGTTCTCCCTCAGTACCTCAGACAGTTCTCCCTCAGTACCTCAGAAAGTGCTCCCTCAATACCTCAGATAGTTCTCCCTCAGTACCTCAGATAATTCTCCCTCAGTACCGCAGATAGATCTCCGAGAATACCCCAGATAGTTCTCCCTCAATACATCAGATAGTTCTCCCTCAGTACCTCAGATAGTTCTCCCTCAGTACCTCAGATAGTGCTCCCTCAATACCTCAGATTGTTCTCCCTCAGTACCTCAGATAGTGCTCCCTCAACACCTCAGAAAGTGCTCCCTCAGGACCTCAGAAAGTGCTCCCTCAGTACCTACGAAAGTGCTCCCTCAATATGTCAGATAGTGCTCCCTCAGTACCTACGAAAGTACTCCCTCAATATGTCAGATAGTGCTCCCTCAATACCTCAGATAGTGCTCCCTCAGTACCTCTGAAAGTACTCCTGCAATACCTCAGATAGTTCTCCCTCAATCCCTCAGAAAGTGCTCCCTCAATACTTCAGATATTGCTCCCTCAGTACCTCAGATAGTGCTCCCTCAATACCTCAGATAGTGCTCCCTCAGTACCTCTGAAAGTGCTCCATCAATACCTCAGATAGTTCTCCCTCAATCCCTCAGATAGTGCTCCCTCAATTCTTCAGATAGTGCTCCCTCAGTACCTCAGATAGTGCTCCCTCAATACCTCAGATTGTTCTCCCTCAGTACCTCTGAAAGTGCTCCCTCAATACCTCAGATAGTACTCCCTCAATCCCTCAGAAAGTGCTCCCTCAATACTTCAGATAGTGCTCCCTCAGTACCTCAGATAGTGCTCCCTCCGTACCTCAGATTGTTCTCCCCCAGTACCTCAGATAGTGCTCCCTCAATACTTCAGATATTGCTCCCTCAGTACCTCAGATTGTTCTCCCTCAGTACCTCAGACAGTACTCCCCAACTACCTCTGAAAGTGCTCCCTCAATAGCTCAGAAAGTGCTCGCTCAATACCTCAGATGGTGCTACCTCAGGACCTCAGATAGTTCTCCCTCAGTACCTCAGATAGTGATCCCCAAATATCTCTGAAAGTGCTCCCTCAGTACCTCAGAAAGTGCTCCCTCAATACCTCAGAAAGTGCCCATTCAATACCTCAGATAATGCTCCCTCAATTCCTCAGATATTGCTCCCTCAATACCTCAGAAAGTGCTCCCTCAGTACCTCAGAAAGTGCTCCTTCAGTACCTCAGAAAATGCTCCCTCAATACCTAAGATATTTCTTCCTCAGTACCTCGGATAGTTCTTCCTCAGTACCTCAGATAGTGCTCCCCAAATACCTCTGAAAGTGCACCCGCAGTAGCTCGGAAAGCGCTCCCCCAATACCTCAGAAAGTGCTCCCACAATAGCTCAGATAGTTCTTCCTCAGTACGTCAGAAAGTGCTGCCTCAGCACCTCAGATAGTGCTCCCTCAATACTTCAGATA
>NW_025213140.1:0-906 GCF_004010195.1 Chiloscyllium plagiosum
GAGAGAGAGGGTCTGTCTGTGTGGCAGGGGGAGAGAGGGTCTGTGTATCCTGCCTCACTAGCTCCCTTGCTGAAGGAGCAGCGCTCTGAAAGCTTGTAGTTTCAAATGAACCTGTTGGACTGGATGGAAGCTGGTGTGGTGTGGTTTGTAAAGGTCCCCAGCTGCTGCAGTCTTTTTTTCCCCCCCCCTCCCCCTGCACTGTGCGGTGTAGGGACAGGGTTGTGTGGAGTGACCCCCAGGAATGTGACCCTGATTCAGTAAGGGGCTGGCCGGGGTAGTGGCTGGGTTTGGATGGTGGTGTGGGAGCAGTCTGGGAGGTGCCGGGGGTAAGGGGCGGAGTGTGCCAGTCAGGCTAACCCTGGCGACCTGTTCCCTGCCTGCAGACGATGTGATTGTGGCAGTCGACAAGGCCTCGGTGCTGGGATCCACGCACGGCACCGTGGTGAGCCTCTTCCAGTCGGTGCCCGAGGGCGCGGAGACTGAGCTGCACCTGCGCCGCGGCTACCCGTCTCTCTATCACGTGGAGCCCCAGCTGCTGTCCCAGGTCAATGCCAGGGCTGCCGGCGCCTTCCCTGCCCCCGCCCTGGCGGTTCTGCCCGTGGCTGTCATGCAGAGTCCAGCCGGACCAGGCTTTACCGTGAGCAGGGCTTCCAGCGGCTATGCTCGGGTGACCGGAATCAGCGAGCCGCGTCTGTGCCCTGACCTGCGGGAGGGCGATCTCCTGGTGAAGGTGAACGGGCAGCGAGTGCGGGCACTCAGCGACCACCAGCTGGAGGAGATCCTCAGGACGCATACCCAGGCAGGAGACGTGGTGCTCCTGGTCCAGAGGACAGGTGAGTCCCTCCCCCTTCTCCTTCTCCCACCCTCCCTCCCCCCCCCCTTCTCCTTCTCCCCCCCTCCCTCCCC